>NC_044496.1:38393771-38543771 GCF_902362185.1 Chanos chanos
GATCAGAGACGGACATATGAAATAAAACCGTGTGTAACTTTGTATGTCCAGCGCAGGTGACAGAAAGCTCCTCTCCCTGAGTTTGAGTTGTGTTGATGTACTTTTGGGTGGATTTTTGTGGTGAGATGGAGCGGTGTGGTGTCTCTCCGTGTCATTGAGGTGATTTGCAGTGTGATCAGTGCAGATATCCATCAGATCAGTGACGGTGAGTTCAGCTTCAGCAGGCCAGATTACAGACCTCTGTATCTGAGGGAGAGATTACAGCGGTAGGTTGCTGTTAGAGAGAGATAAGAGATTACACACAAGGTACAACCTTGACTTGATAAGAGTCACTGTGTGAATGTGCGCGTGTGTGCACGTGTGTGTGTGTGTGTGCGCGTGTGTGTGCGCATGTGTGTGTGCACGTGCGCATGTGTTTGTGTTTGTTTTGTGCTTATTTGTTTGTGTGTTTGTTTGTTTGTGTGTGTGTGTGTGTGTGTGTGTGTGGGATTCTTCTTATTATTCTTTGTTTCATTTAATTAGCGGTCAGTCTCAGCATTGCCTCCCAGTGGGAGTGGAGCTGAATGCATCTTACAGTGAGTCTGGATGGCTTAGGACTACCTGAGATACCGCTCAAACAATAACCTGTAGTCTTCAGTTCACTCCTCACTGTTTGGCTGTGGCATTGCCTGGACAAGTCTGATACAGGGGCATCAGTAAGTAGACATACAAACACACACACACGCAGGAGGCCTCCTTCCACTCAGAGCACATGGACCATAGTAACACTCAAACACACACATACGCACACTCATTATTAAAGCAGATATAGAGAGAGAGGATGTGTTAGCATCAATGTGTACCCATGGCTAGATTGTGTTCCACCAGACATAAGTCTACCCAGCAAACTCAGAAACAGGCACCCTCTCTCTCTCTCTCTCTCTCTCTCTCTCTCTCCCTCTCTCTCTCCCTCTCTTTTCCATAGAGACCTCTTCCATTACTAACTTTCAGAGTGAGAGGCAGATTAGTTGACATTGTCTGCGAGTCAGAGATGGGTGTGCTCTCTGTCACGGGAGGGCAGATTTATCACACCTAAATGTTCTCCATCTGTCTGCTCCTCCCTCTCTCCATCCCCCCTCCTCTTCCGCTTTACCCTCCACCGTTGGCCGAGCTGCCACTACACAACGTCACTCATAACCAGGAGTAATATGCACTGTTTCTTTTTCATTGTAAACAGCCAAAGTGTCATTTTTATTAAAGTTGGGACCTCTCCACTATGGATTAGGACTCACCCACCTGTGGTGGATTCCGTGTTTGACACTTATATGGTTGTCTTGGAATCTGATGAAGAATGAGGTGGTAATTTTGTATGTATTATTTGATTTGGTGCCAGATTCAGAGCAATGTAAAATGTAATATTGTATCTCCGTGAAGACAATACGTTTATTAAAATATAGAGCTGAGTAGAACAGCTCTGCCTTAAGTCCTGCAGCAATAAAGACAGGCTAAAAAGAACTCATTTAGTTTGCTCAAAGAGTCAGCTATCCTACCCCCAACTCTCAGCAGAAATACCTTCTGGAAAAATCTCACTAATACAGCCCATATTTTCATTCTGAATCTTTGTAGGTAACCGTATGAATTGTGTGTGTCTGTATAGTTATTACATTGGCACTATTTGAGCATGACAAACGATGGAGAGCAAGAATTTTGTGTCCATGATGGTGTGTGTGCGCGCGCGCGCACATGTGTGTTTTTGTCGGTGTACAGGGAGAGAGCGGAGTCACACAGGGAGACAGATGGCCCTTGCGCTGAAAGAGAAAGGTCACCGTGGCAACGGTGGCCATGCTGGCTCGGCACATTCATTAAGAGGGCAGAAATACTGCAGGAACATCTATGGCTCCGATTAATCAGCTCTGCATGTGTTATATAGGTCTTTAATCCATCACAGAGCAGAGAGGGGATGTATTAAGGTTACTATTAAGGACAAATTTGGTTAGCACTTCAAATTCCCGTTCGGCCATAAATAGCACACTGTAAAGCAATTTTGTCTTGCTCTCCTAACAATTTACAAGCAATAGGTAAACTGTTAAAAATAGTTTTAAATACCTCACTGTGCCCTTCAGTATCCTCCAGTAAAATTAATACATTAATTAGCAAACAAACAAACAAATAATAGAGGTTTATTACTAATATATTAAACATTTCTAGAATCCCTTACATGTGAGAGATTTTACATTAATATTAAAGTTGAGTAATCTTAATTTGAATACCATTGATATTTTAACATAGAATACATGTTGATCTATTTTAATACTCACATGTGTTAATCAGCATAGCTGTGAATTGTCTCTGGGGATGTGTTTACAGTTAATTAATGGAACTGGAGAAGAGGCTATACCAAAGGGCGAAAAGGAGCTAAAGCTCAGCAAAATAAGGTTTACTCTACTGAATACACAGCTCCACATTTCATCCTTTCATCTGTTTCCTCACAAACACTATACCCAAGTAAGACATGTACGTTTAATGTAAGTTTGTTCTGTCTTTTTTGGAAGTTTGGATGTAATGTTTTTAGCTCATTCCATGAAGTATTTACTCAATGCCGATGATTTTTGCATTTCCTGTTATTGATGATTGTGTAATTGATGACTTAGCATCACATTAAAACACATTACATTGCTCTGTGAGGATACTGATTTTGTTGACAATTTGACAGTTAGTAATTACATCACATCCTATTAAGTTGTAACAATGTTATAGTGATTGCAATGCAACATCATATATGTACTTGTGTGTCAAGACAAAACTGATCAAACTGAGCTGACTTTAATTGTGATGCAAAACAATCATTTTAAAATCCTTCATGCATAAAAACAATTTCAGACGGATGAGGCACCTGGAGTAAAGCCTCTCCTCTTTCCAGTTATTTTTTCTCCTCCTTCTTTGCTCCGTGTCCCCTCAGTGGGTTCGGCTCCTGCTGCTGGCAGGTGAGAATTGGGGGTGAGGGTTATAAGAATTCATTATAGACAAATGATTACAAATCTCTCTCCAATGAGCTTTTTTTAATCAGAGGTGGCAGATGAGGGTGTTAATTCATTCGGCGGCGAGGGTAGGAGGGAAGAAGAGAAGGAGAGAATGAAAAATGAAGAGAGAGTAAGCTTCATTCTCCAGGGCTCTTCAGCTGTAATTTAGCTGCTATCTGCACAGAGAAAGAGAGAGAGAGTGAGAGTGAGGGAGGGAGAGAGAGAACGAGAAAGAGAAAGAGAGAGAAAAGGAGGGAGGAAATGCATCTCTCCATTTTACACACCTCTATTCCACTGTCTGAATGGGAAATGTCATTTGGGTGATCAGGATTGCTCGAGTATTGGTGGAATAGCAGTAATTAATTGTGCTTCGGAACATTTTCAGACCATCCTCGATGATAGATTGGAAGAAAACTAGAGATGCTGTAGCCATGTAGTGTTCATTTTATTGTAAATTCCTTTTATAATTCACAGTAATTATTATCTTGTGAGTCGAATGGTCAAGCATGACAACTCAAACATCCAAATTCCCAAATATCCTTTTTTTTCCCACTGCCGATTGTCTAATCCGGTCATTTTGTGTAACCTTCATTAGTTACAGAATTGGTACACTCTGTGTTTTGCAATAATAAAATGGTAACACTTTATTTTACAGTCAGCTAATTACCATATATTAACTAGGAAATGAGATGGTAATAAAATACAGTTATTAGGATAGGAAGTACTAAATAATCCAATAAACCTGGTAAATTCTTAGAAACCTCCTAGGAAATTAGATGGCAACAACCCCAACCCTATCCCTAACCATCTAGTTTCCTAGCAGGTTTCCATGTACTTATTAGGAAATTACTTAGTATTTCCTATCCAGTTTTTTCTTTTGAACTTTCCTAATGACCGTATTTTTATTACCATCTCAATTCCTAGTTAATACCTGGTAATTAGCAGACTGTAAAATAAAGCCTTACCAATAAAAACTCAGCTAAAATGAACAAAATGTAAACCTAAACCTTAACAAAAATAAAACATGTGTGTAATTTGTAATTCAACACAAGATAAACATTCTCCATGACAACTCCTTAGAATTCTGTTTTGATTCTGCATTGTGAAAGGGTTTGGGGTTCACAGGTAGAGGTGTGATTTGAGAAAATCCTAGTATCTCTTTTGGCAGAGACCCTCTGTCTGTCTCTCCCTCTCTCTCTCCCTCTCTCTCTCTCTATATATATATCTCTCTCTCCCTCTCTACCTTTCTCTCTCTGTGCTTGCCTCAGTAGCCCGGTGTTGGAATGAGTGTTTCCCAGATGCCACCCCAACTTATCTGTGTCTCTGAACTGCGCCCCCTCCCCCCCTCACCTCAAACCTGGCACTCACAACAAAGCCAGAAACTGGAACTGGTGAGTGTGAGGGAGGGCCAAGTCGCACAAGAGGAGATTAGACTGAGTCTATTGCACCTTCACTGAGGATTAGCCCTAGCAGAGACCTAGCCTACCATCCATGGCCCATGGTGAGTCTGTGTAGTGTAAAAGGGAGAGGATGTGCCTGGTGCCATCTCTCTGCTGGCTCCATTTCTCTGGCTCCATCTGATATGGCCTGAGTTTCTCTTTTACCCCCCAGGAGAGGTCATGTAACAGATGAGGCAAGAAAATAATGGCACTAAGGAATAGTGGGTAAATTAAGTTGTTTTAAAAGGGCTGGGATCTCTGTAGATTGTCGAGTCACACAGAATCAGATCGTGTCACTTTTAATGAGGCTCTCACATAACTATATATTCTTTTTTTGTGTGTGTATGCCAAACAGAAAGTGAATAGTTGACTTTGTTGTTCAACGCTGGTCTAATGCTTTGTGTGTAATGCTCTTTTCCCGGCTGTACTCTTCAGCACTGTGGTGTGTATGCTGTTCAGAAACCTCCAGAGCTCTTCTGTACACTACTGCTGTTTCAGGTCTGAGCCTTAGCCCTCAGGAGGAAAGAAGGGGGGAACCTAGGGACAAACATTCAAAACCCTTACAGCTCCCCTTCGTCACCACGGCAACATGTATCCTAATACCCTCCTTAACTAAGAACAGCACTGAGCTGTGTTCTTGAACCACTCACAAAGACCACAGTGCATTGTGGGCAGGTTTTGAATGCCTCGTTGCAATTTTACGCCCCTGCTGTAAATAGTACACGGTATATGGCCTATTACAAGTGCTTAAAGCCAGACAAACGGGCAAGATTTTAAAGAAAGTTCCAGATGAAATAGCCCAGCTCATGAACTGGCACACTTCCATGTCGTAAGTGTAAATATAAACAGCGTTAAACCGTGTAGGCAATATTGGGCCCTTGTTACTAATGAGACCGGTTAACAGAAGCAGCCAAGAATGAGCGAAAAGCCCCTTTTAGTGGTGCACTCTCAAGCGGCTTGAACAGGAGTGTAAGGGGAGGGGGCGGTGGGTCTTGTTTTCACACTGGAAGCTTACATGACCTCTAGTTTGAACTCCCACCCAGCTGCTTTGCTTTCTGACAGATGCAAGCGGATTTTTTTTTTTTCCAGAAATGGGATCTGAAAGGCTAAGAGGGTCCCAGAGCTCTACTTTCTTGTCATTCAAGAGGCAAGGGTAACCCCTCCTCACAGGGGAAGATCCTGCTGCCCCCCTCCTCCTCCCTCCCTCCCTCCCTCCGTTCCCTAATTTCAGTTTGCTTTTGAGGCCCTCTCTTTCCCCTCTGCCTCTCCCCGGCTACGCTCCAGAGATGGCGTTTGGCCCTGAAACATGTTGATGTAAAAATCATCACAGACTGTCAGCATGTGTTGTTGAGAACCTTGCCCACAGAACGCTACCCCTCTCTCTCTAAATAGAAACCGCAGTTCACTCAACATTAATTAATGGCTCTAAACTTTCCCTGGGATTGAACAAGTTTCCAAATGACCCGAGGCTGAGGCTATATTTGTGACTGACGTGCAGGACAAGGGTGAATATTTACAGGCAGAAACATTAGCCAAAGCGTCAAACATCTGATCTTAACATGCAGGTACCCGAGCGCAAATAGAAGGTCAGGAGGACTTTATACTGTGGTATCATACAGAGCAGCCTGGTTCAACACCTCTGCCTTTTTCCACTGAGCAAGACAAACTCGACATTGCATTTGACTGTAGTAATGACTGTGCTCTTGCCCATATATGTAAAACAGTATATACTCACAGGACATGTACCATACCAGAGTGGGCTAGATTGGTACGGTTTGCTAGGACATCTGATATTTATATTTTGAGTGAGCCTTGAGTAAGGCCGATGTTATGAAATTAAATACACTTGAATGGTGCTGGACATTATGATGGTCCTATGTGTAAAAGTGCAGAGATTCAGACAGATCTAAAGCCCTGTCTCTTTGTCCCTGCCCTGTTGCATTAGTGGAGGTATCTGAGGGGCTGAACGCAGGCTGTGAGGGGCAGGGGTGATGAATACTAAATCCCTGTGAGGCTCACCCTCTCCTCATTCACAGCAGGGTCCTGTTGTCACCTCTGCCTTTACTTTTTTTTCTCTCTCTCTCTCTCGCTCTCTCTCTCCCTCCCTCTCTCTCTGTCCCTGTCTCCCATTCCCTCGTTCTGTGAGATAGCTGAGAGCTGTGGGCAGCTGAGGTCAGTGGTGCTTGTCAGCAGAGAGATCGTGTGTTGTGTGAGGCCTGAGCGTCTGTGACATGCCCATCCATACCTCCACCTGACAGCCAACATCAGCTGATTATCGCAGCACTCGCTGTAAAAGGAGCTGAAGCCACAGCCCTGACGTTCCTGACCTCCACTAGACACACACATACACACACAGGCACGCACAAACACACATGCACACACACACACACACGAACGCACACACGAGCATGCACAAACACACACACACACACGCACGCACACACAAACACATACACACACACACGCACACATACACACACACACACACACACACACACGCACAAACACATACACACATGCACACACATACACGCACACACCCCACACATTTGGTGTGGTTCTGAGAGTGTAAAACTAGCCCTGGCTCTAAGAGGCAGACACAGGGCTGGTGTCAGATGTCATGTTGAATTAAAGCAATGTCAACACATTCAGCAAGACAGGGTCATATTTCAACAGCTTCTGCTCTACAGTAACACAAACAAATGAACGTAGTCACCTACTGTATCTTACCCGTACACTCCCAGGATTAGCACAACACCGCAAGCGTGTCTTGATTACTGTATTTAAAAATAAAATTGTTAGTTGAAGGTGGCATGAAATATAAATGATGTCATATCTTAAATCTAGTCCTTGTCAACTGTCAGGGTAAGTTTACCCGACATTCCCCGTACAGAAATGAAAAGGAATTGAAAAGCATATCTTATTGATGACATCAAAAGAGAAAAGCTGACATATTTGTCCCACAGAATTACCATCAATGTGAATTATTAATGGTCCCCGGGGAGGTTTGCCGTCTGTTGTAGCGTGGCGGACTTTTTCAGTGTATTGATGTGTTTCGACATTGAGTTGTTCTTCTGAGGGTGTCCTGCTGAGTGTGAAGAACATGTAAAGCTTAGTGATTTTTATGTGTTTTTTCTTGTGTGTGGCCTCAGGGCTATAAACAGTGAGAGGCAGTCAGTGAAACACAGCCCTCCTCCTTTCTCCCTCCTCATCCTCCTGTCTGTAAACACATGCGATCCTGTTCACACCACCCTCTACACACACACACACACACACACACACACAGATGAGGACAGACAACAGTTCCAGTGTTTCCAGTCACTCATGTATTGTGTATAAATCTCCCACTCATCAGATGTAGGCTATCTGTGAGGCAGGCTGCATGCATATGCATGAGAATGACAGGACGACATATACAGATCAGGGTTTCCGCTAGGATTTTTTCTGACTGGTTTGGGGTCTGGTGTCCGGAAAGAATTTTATTTCACTGGACAAATTTGAAACTTACCGGTCACATCTCAATAACAGTCTATGTTACAAAAGCAAATATAATGTACACCTAGGTTGATGAAAGAATGACAACGACCTCAAATCAGTTTGACCATTTAATGAACAGTAACGATTAAGCAAAATGAACAGTAACGGTTGAGCAAAACCTAGCTGCTAAAATGTAAGCTATTAGCCGCTAAAATGTGGGCTATTACGAAACATCTGTAACCTGTAGGACTAACATCTGTAGCCTGTTTGAAAAAAAGTCTAGCCTGCATGGCATCAAATGTAGCCTAGGCCTAGGCTACAAAGTAACATTTTATTTTCTCCTTTTTTTCATTGTGGCAAAGTCCTCTGCTGCCAATTTGAAATCAGACATGTCCAACATGTCTTAATGTGTCTTTGCAGCTTGCAATGCGCATAAGCCACGTCACTCTCATACGTTTTGTATAAGCATTATTACAGGACATTTTGACTGGAAAGTTCTTAATTTATCGTTTTATTGGGGGGTTTTTGTTGTTGTTTGTTTGTTTTTTATAAATTTTACCAGGCAAAAACCATCAGTTACCAGCAACTTGAAACCCTGATACAGATGTAAAGTTCATTTATTCTGCTTTTGTTGACTTTGTTAGTGTGTGCTTTCAAATGCGTGTTTTGCCTTGGAGACGGAGGAGGAGGCTTGAAGGTGACATGTGTCTCTGTGTAAGCCTTTGTGTGTGTGTGTGTGTGTGTGTGGTAGCAGGGGGCTATAAATACACTCTCTCTCTAACAGAATGCAGAGGAAGCAGCTGAGCAGTGAAGCTGCTCACTGCTACATACCTCCCACCCACCCCTGTCACTGCCAACAAGCTCTTAATTACTCTACTGTGGCTGAAAAAAGAGGAAAAAAAAAAACTCAACACAGAGATCACCACAGGTTTCAGCACACACTTCACATTTTTTACTTTTTATTGTCAGATATTCCTATACCTTTGAGGACACTCAGTTCACAGCAGTATCAAAGGTATAAACACACACACACACACACGCAGCCCTATCATAAATTTGTAATAACAAACTCCAAAACACTTTGTCGTAGAACCACAGACTGTCTCTGGAGTTTGCTTTGGTATGCTGCCAGGCCACGGTTATAAGACCCATAAAAACCATTATTGCAGCAGCTAACTCCCCACCAGTCTGCATCTCTGCACTAGACTGGTAGACATGTCAGTGTTGAGGGCTGTGTCTGCTCTCTCTCTCATATTGAAGTGTGTGAATCCGGGATAGGTAAATGGTACAAGGCCTATTTGGAATGTCAGTATGACCGTATTGCATGTTATGTCTGAGAGACTGTGTGACTTTGGGTTTGAGTTAATGTTGTGGTCTACTGAGAGGGAACAGTGTGGGTGTATGATCTGGGGTTTAGGAGAGGTGGAGGTTGTTTTTTTTTTTTTGCTAGTGTGGTTTGCGTTGTGGTTGGACAACTCTTTGCCTGTCAACCATACAGAGAAATACGACACACATCCATTCAAATTGTTTAAAGGTCTTGCACATTAAAATGAGTTAGGGCTATATAAGTTAAATACATACAGAAATGTCTTCCTTTGTGTGTTCGATTATGAGGGTCACACAAACACATGTTGTTTACAATATGTTTGTCAACAGTCAAGACAAAACAGGTTCCTGTAAAGCTGACCTCCACAAACTGAATCAGAATATCCTCTGTTTCAACTCGCTTTGAAGGAAGAAAAAAAACCCTGTTCTTTCTTCATGTAAACATTTGCATTGGAAACAGTTCTCCAACCACCTACAGACTGTTGTAGTTTTTGGCAAATGAGAACAACTCTTGGCTTTTTTTAGGATGTGAATGGTTTGTTTTGGCCGGTTTGTCTGGCCTGTAGTCGACAGAAGTTGTCTGAGTCTCACTGGGAGGAAGATCAGTACTGGTGTCTCTGGCCAACATCTGGAGGAAAGGTAAATTTACCGTGGATCTCCAGAAAAGATGCATGTTTGTATTATTTTTGTAGCAAAATCAAAAAAAAAGAAAAAAAAAAGAAAAGAGAAGAAACGAGGCAAATGCGTCACAGGTGTCAAACGCTCACGCAGACATTCGCAGATGTGGCTCCGTTTGATGGTTCAGGCTATGAATCAAACACCCTACGCTGCATTCAAACAAGTGTTTTCAATTTGAAGCTGATTTCTCACATGTTCGGGTTTTCGTTAATTGAACCTATTTATTTTTAGTTGAAGTTGCTTTTCAAAGACGCATAAAACTTCAAATCAACAGAATTATGCAAATTGTTGTGCTGACAAAGAAAAATATACTGTAGGGTGGTAAACCTAGAGGCACTGGTCCAAATACCTACAGAACAAAACCACTGGAAAGTTCTAGTATTTAGAGTCTGACTTATTCCATCATGAACATTTTCTCTCTCTCTTTCTCTCTCTCTCTCTCTCTCTCTCTCTCTCTCTCTCTGCAAAGCTTACTCGCTTGTGGGAGAGCAGAGTGTAAGGTCACTCAGAAGCATGTTGAGTGTTTAGTAAGTTTATTAGATTTGAGAGCATTTGCCAATGAAGGAGATATGCATTAACTGAAGGCCTCAGTTGCCCTGTGCTCACAGGCATGGCATTTATCAGTGCCAGGAGAAAATCTGAGAAAGATAAAGGAAATAAAAGGGCAATTTCACATGAAGCCCTTACGTACTCGCTATTGGGGGAAAAAAAAACAACGACAAAAAAAAAAAAAAAAAAAACAGCGAAAAAAAAACATTAAGTCCCAGCATTGACGTGCAATGTTTGGAATACTGAAATGACAAAAAGTTATTGAAGAATCTAAAACGTTTTTCTTTATTCACATTTTTGAGCTCTGTGGCCTTTGAGTCCTCATATGAAAGCAATATCTTTTGTGTTCATAAGCTGGAAGGTCATGCTGCCTTATGTCTCTCATCAAAGAAGTGGTTAGAGGCTCGTGAGTGATCTTTTATCTCTGATTTTTTAATATTCCTCTCTCTGTAACATCTTCATTTTAATTACTTTAAAGTGGATGAAGCGGTGTGGAATTTGGACATACAAAAGGTTGTGAATGATCCTCACTGACTTCAGTTTTCTGTCTCTCAGTAATTTCCATTTCCTATTTATGATCATTGCTTCAGCTGTGTGCTGATGCTAAAATAGAACTGAAACAGCTCTGTATAGCACTAGAAAATGCTTCAACGTTTGTTTAACCAGAAAAAGGCAGATCACTTGATCATTTAATTACCTACCTACATTTACATAACTAACCAAAAAGTGTTATCAGAATAAAATACTACCATGTTTTGGTGCCTTTATAAGTTATGGCTTTGACTTGTGAAATGTGATGTCTGTATAACTACATTTGTATGGCTGTTATTTATTTACAACACATCATTGCAAATGAACTACTATTTTGTAAAAGCACTTTATCTACTTGTGTCTTTACAAATCCTGTGGTGTGTGTGTGTGTGTGTGTGTGTGTGTCTGTGTGTGTGTGTGTGTGTCAGTGCCTCTGATTTCTCTTATCAGCGACATAGAGACAGGAACAGTTTCAGTTCTGATTAGATGCAGTGCAGCACAGTCCTGTGAAAAAAAACCTGTTTTGTTTACAGACAGAGCCATTGATTTACTTGCGTCAAGCCAATTTGTGTTTAAAAGCCAGTGTTACTTGCTTGTTCAGTGTTTGGCTCAGAGCAATTTCAGTCAATGATTATACACCAAATAAACTCATCTGGTGCCTTTGATAGGTGGAGAGAGCAGCAGTCGTACGGAATAACATGCTTTAAAGCGTTCTCAGACTTCAACACACAACACATTTTTGATTGGTTGTTTACACTGTCTGACAACTCGAATTTTTTGCTTCATCAGAAGAGGATGCACTTTTTACCCTCGCAGTGTCTGGAATGGAAGTACAGCCTTAACACGACATACGTCAGGCCAAAGGGGAACTCTGTTTTCGGTGTGTTAACACAACCTTTGCCAACAATTATCTGACTTCTCACCCACAAACAAAGCACATGCCTGCCCCACCTCCAGCTGTCACCCGACAGTTAAAATACAAGAAATGTTTATGTGTGTTTGTGTGTGTGTGTGTGTGTGCGTGTGTGTGTGTGAAAGAGAGAGAGAGAGAGAGTGATTGTGACAGCACTGGATAGATTACCTCATATAGACCTGACGGTGTGATTAGACCCTGGGGTCGTTGGCTAACTTACTCTGAGTTCTGTGTCTGGCCTTTTAATTATTCATCAAGGTATTGCTGGGGATGTAACCTCATTTAGTGCAGGCATGGGGGCCAGGCCATGTGTTGTTAACACTGTGCTGTGATCAGATTAACCACAGGGACGACTGCCAAAGGGAAGCAGCACTGAGCCACTCTCCTCAACCACAGGATCCACTGATTGGCTGTCTTTTAGCAGGGGCTGCTACTGGGCTGTGCATGATTGGTTGTTTTTTAGCAAGAGTGCTACTGGGCTTCAGATGTCCATTTGATGATGGTTCAAAGGTGTGAGAGGGCAGAGCTAAAGCATTGTGACCAGTACACACAGTTCAAGTCCAGTAAATGCCATGAGCTAAGCACTGCTATTTGATCCAGAGAGAGGGGGGGAGACAGGGAGAGAGAGAGAGAGAGAGAAAGAAGGAGCAAATTCTGTGGATGTGGCTGAAGCTCAGCAGGAGAGAGTAACAGCTGCGCTCTTTAATGAGTTTAGGAGAAGGACTTGAGTCCTTGGCTCTCTCTCTCGCTCTCTCTCTCTCTCTCTCTCTCTCTCTCTCTCTCTCTCTTACTCTCTCTCACTTTCCCTCTGCAGGACAGTTGGACCTGTGGAGGGCAGACTGGCTACACTCCCACACATTCTGACCCCTGAGGTGAAAGCACCAGACAACAGGTGAGCTGTGAGAAGGGCCAGAGCCAAAGTCAGTTGGAGAATTGAATTCACCCCCTCGCAGTTGGAGAAAAAAAAGGCGGCCGCACAAATGTTATTTCTGAAATGCCATCGAATGGTTCAGTGCCGACAGCAGTTAGGTACTAATTTGTGACGAATGCTTTACAATGCGAGTAATGGCTCTTATACAGGCAGATGATTCTCACAAGGTCGGTTCGTCTCTCTCCCTCCCTCTCAATGTCACATGCTGTTTCGCTGGCATTCAGGCAAAACACACACGCACAGATACACACATACACACATACACACACACACACACACACACACACACACACACACTTTTACACAGGCATCCAAACAGCCTTATTAAAAATGAGTGACGTTAATGTGACACCAGCAGAAAGGGCTTTGGCAAAAGCCCTTTCCTGTTACATGCTGGCAAACACAGCAAGCTCATCCATTACCCGAGAGCGTGGCTATGGGGATAAAGGACTGGCGAACTAGCTAGTTAATCATGAGAGAACAGTCTATAGAAATTGTTCAGGTTTTAAATGTTGAGGGTAGAGGGATTGCTTGATATTTCAAAGACTTCGCAAGGAAGTATGTTGTGTGCATTTATGAGTTTGCTTCAATCTAATAAAATAATTTCCTCCATATTTTCATGTAGATTATCTTCCTCCAAGACCTAATTCAAACCAGTGTGTGTGCACGGTTAAACAAATAGCTCTTTCACTGTTCTCTCGTCCCACACATTTTCCTGCCATTTTAAAAACAACCCAATCATCCATGCTCCTGAAACTCTCTCCCCAGGGCACATTTTTAAGCATTAATCAGATTTGTTTTAGTTGATCAAAACATTACCCCCCTCTTTCATCTCTGAGTTGGTTAGAGCTGATGACGCAGGCACCCCCTTGTGCCCAGGGCCCCCATCAACCTCTCTGTCTTGCAGATCCAGGTAATGCTAATGAGAGATGCTACCATGGCAATGTGTGACCAATAGCGGTTTCACGCTGCTTTCGATCTGCCCCTCGGCCGTGTCATTTCCTGCTCCCTCAGCCGCTACCCCTCAAAGGCTGACGCTGATATCCACCATCTGTTTCACAACGACAGGACAAATCACACACAGGGCTCCTTCCATTTCCCTTTTGACACTGTCCATTAAAGGCAATTGATTCAATAGAGAGTGAGAGAGAGAGAGAGAGAGAGAGAGAGAGAAAGAGACAGAGAGAGAGAGAGAGAGAGAGAGAGTCTGGGCACTCTTGTTCCAAGCATTAATACATCTCTAAAAATCCAATTTTTCTACAAAATAAAACTGTCTCACTAAGCGTACAGTTAAAACATAAAATTTTGTTTTTCTAGCGCATATTTTAATACCTTACATTTCATTATACCCTGAGACTACATGGGCACATCCTTTGGTATATTTAAAACAGCTGGGACAGTAAGTCCAAAGCAGGCTTGGTTTAGACAATTCAGATGACTGTGCCTGCATTGAAACGTAAGATACTTTAACCACTGAAATAATTAATACCACTTTAGTGCCATCTAGAATATTCTCTGCTTCCTCTGGCAAGGGTAGTGAACATTAACAGGGTCTCCCTCATGTGTATGTGTTTCTCTCTCTCTCTCTCTCTCTCTCTCTCTGTGTGTGTGATGAGAAAAACAGAAGATTGCTCAGGCCCCTCTCACACCTCCAGTAAACTCCAGGAGAGGCTCTATATTACACCCAGGAGTTGGTCACAGATGTCCCAGGGAGGTGTAAGCAGATCCAGGGAGAGTATCCCAAAAACCCCGCTGACAGGAAGCAGCTCCAGATGGGACATCCTGTATCATAAATAGGCAGTGAATTATCCAGACAATAAAGCCGCCTTTTTTTGTTGTTTTTTTTTTTACCGCACAGCGCAATCAGACTGACAGAGGATTTACAAGCTTACTCATAAACTGTGACGAATGATTTATAAACACAAGTCTTTTTTTTTTCAAATCATAAAAACAGTGTTTGGAGCATCTGCTCTAGAAATAGCTTCGCATCCTGTTCGAGATTGCGCTCTGGAGATAAGTTTGAAAGACAAAATAGACGGATTAGAGTACTTTCCTGACACAGAAAAGGCGGAATTATTTTCGTATACGACAGCTGTAAATAACTCAGCCAGCAGTGACACTTCGTGAGAAAAACTAGATTCTGCATGTGCATGTGCTTGTGTGTGTGTGTGTGTTTGGACGTGTGTGTGTGTTTGAACGTTTGTGTGTGTGTGTGTTTGTTTGTGTAAACACACAGGTGTTCTTGTATTGCTACTTCCTACATATTTAAGCAAAAAAAAGGGTTTTAGCTGTGCCCTCCCTTTGATGTGATGCATTTGTGAATATGCCCTATAAAGCCCGTTGTGTTTATGGTGAGGAATGTGTGTTTGTGCCTGTTTGCAGCGGAGTTTATTGTTTACGAGTGAGAGAGGCCCGTTTAGTCGGCCACAGTGCAAGGCCTTGGCATTATCATGCCACACACAGTGGTTGGTTGGCAGACACTGGCAGCTTTTCTGACAGTGAAACTAATTTGGAGCAGTCAGGGTTTTTCAGCCAGTGGAGTCTCATTTCAAACAAGACCAGCACGTTTTAGAGCATCCAGACTGAGGTGCATACTTTAACCACAAATAAGGACAAAGTCCACAGTTCTGAGGAGCAGAATGCTTGCCAACTGCACTGTTTATTTTTTGTTTTGTTTTGGGGGGGGGTTTTATATATGGATTCAGTGTCAATTGTTAAAAATCTTGGTGTCACCTCAGTTACAACTAACTTGTACAATTTGGCAAAAATTGTAGTTGCTTGTAGTTGCTTGTCTGCTACCTGAGTTTGTCTGCTACCTAAGCATGGGCAACATGTGGTAAATCTATGAATGTAAGCTTGCATTCCTTCATGATTTGGTGTCGTCATGAAAATGTGAAGCTGTCGTAAAATGTATCAGTAGAAGGCATCAGCATATGTTTTTACTGTTAATTGTTATTTGTTAACAGATAACTTCAAATGTTTTTTAAAGGGTTATTCTACACGTATTGCTAATGATGATGTATGAAAAACGAAGTAGAGTTGAAATTTTCCCTGTATGTAAAACAGGTGTGTATACAGATACAGAGATCTTTCTCCTCCTCTCTTCTGTATGAGCGGCATTTTGTTTTAGCGGCGCTGTAAATCCGCTGTAACAGAGAGCACATCTCCCTTTGTTCTGAGGCACGAAGGTAAAGCCCTGCCTGAAAGGACGGCAATGAAATATTACAGAGGCCCATTTGGCAGGGGGGGGGGGGTTGTCTGGTTCGTGTTAACTGCTTGTTCTGGATGCGGGGGGTTGGGGGTTGGGGGGGGGGGGGTGTTGGATATTCTTGGTGGCGTTGCTCTTTTCAATCAGCTGTGGATGCCATAAAGCAGTGAACATTATAAGACATTGGGGTTAGAGGAGCCACAGGCTTGCCAGAGCAGAGCGTGGGGATAGGGCTGTATGATCCTGCTGGATTATGGATGGCAGTGCAGTGGCAGGCGCTCAGGGGAAGAGGGGCTTTTATTATGGAGTGTTTTATTGCTGATGGGGGGTGAGACTGGCAGTGGAGAAGATGCAATAAAAGTGAGCTGTAAAATATTGCATTGCCAGCCTCCAGTTGTCTAGTAGCTTCAGCTCCTCTCGGAATTACTGGGAGGCTTGTGTGTGTGTGTGTGTGTGTGTGTTTGATGGTGGGCGTGAGTGAGTGGGAGTATGTACATGTGTGTCTTGTCTGTCATTGGGAATATCTTTGATCATTATATGCTTAAAAGTGATGAAATGTGCTTTAATGCGCGCACACACACACACACACACTAGAACACACACACACACACACACACTGGTTTATGTGTGTCAGAGAGCAGTAAGGCCAGAGATCAGGATCAGTCATAGCAGCGTGCTGTCGGGACTGTTTTCAAGAGCCAGGGAAGTTTGCCTATTATTAAGTGACCCAAATATTTCACATCAGTCTGCTGAGTCTACAGGCCATTGTTTCCATCCATAAAATGAGACAAAGCATTAAATCAGTGCACAGCCAGTTTTATTGAGTTTATGTCTATACACAGGGAGTGAGTGAGTAAATCAAAATAATATTAATGCATTTGAGCACTGCTGATGCTACTGATGCTAACTGTTCTATAGGCCACACTGCAGTCAGGATTAGAGAGGGTGTGTGTGTGTGTGTGTGCGCGTGCGTGTGTGTGTGTGCGTGCGCGTGTGTGCGTGTGCGTGTGTGTGCACGTGTGTGAGCAAGAGAGAGAGGGGGCATAGAGGATGAGAAAGAGACATGTTTGTGTGGGTCTGTGAGTGAGTGAGTGTGTGTGTGTGTGTGTGTGTGTGTGTGTGTGTGTATGTGTGTGTGTGTGTTTGCATCACGCTGGGCTGAGCTGTCATAGAGATGAGTCTGAGAGTATGTGCTGACAGGGTGACCCACACCGCAGCACTCTCTATCTCTCTGCTCATCAAATACTGCCAAGGCCATAGACACACACACACACACACAAAACCACTCAGCATGTCTGTATGAATAACTTAACACTATACTCCCTCTGCAACCTCCGAGGATATTTTCAAAATCACACAGAAACAGACATTTTTGCAATTACAGAAATGTTCTAACAATGTGTATGCTTGCGTTTGTGAGTGTGTGTGTGTGTGTGTATGTGTTTCAATTGTAAGTGTTAATTGTACTACTCCACTGCAAGAATGAATGTGTGTGTGTGTGTGAGTGTGTGTGTGTGAGTGTGTGTGTGAGTATGTATGTGTGCGCGTGTGTGCGTGTGTGTATGTGCATGCACGTGTATATGTGTCTATGTTTTAACTGTAAGTGTTAATAGTAGTACTCCACTGCAAGAATGAGTGTGTATGTGTGTGTGCATGTGTGTACACATGCATGGACATGCGCATGTATGTGTCTGTGTTTTAATTGTAAGTGTTAATTGTAATACTCCACTGCAAGAATGAGTGTGTGTGTGTGTGTGTTTGTACGCTTTACGAGAGATGGCCTGTTTGCTTCCCTCTCTTTTCTTCTTCTCTTGTTACTGTTGTTTTGGCAGCTGACTCTGGGTAATGGCCGCCGAGCTGTCAGGGAAATTTGTAGCTGTCTGCTTTACAGAGGCTCTCCAAACCAATCAGCAGCTGTCAGCCGGGGACCCGCCTGGGTATTAATGACGCCCACTAACTGCCTGGCAAATTCTCTTCACTATTTGGAAGTCAGCATGAAATAAGCTTGGACTCCCTCGGAGTTTACTGCCACCCTGGACTAATGCAGAGATCTCAGGTATTCTGCTACCCCACAAACACCACCCCCCCCCCCCACACACACACCATCTACCACAAAATCTGCCAATGCCATTTGACTCTCTGAGGATTAGCTCCAAAGCTAAGGTGAGTTGTAATTTGTCTCTTTAAGGCTACACTGACTGATTGATTGATTGATTGATTCATTCATTCATTCATTCACTCACTCATTCATTCATTCATTCATTCATTCATTCGTTCATTCATGGGACTATACGAGGTACAATGTAACACCTGTAATAGGCCATTGGTCAGATTTTGTTGGTTGGTAAGTTGGTTTGTGCACTAATAGAAATGTTTGGAGGCAGCAGGGGTTCTAAATGTGACCCTGACAGGAAGAAAATGCATGTGTTGTTTGACTGAAGAACAAGGGCCGTGAGGAGATGTTTTTAAACAGGATTTTGGAGAACAGCTGACCAATAAATCCTTCAACGCTGAGGTACTGGAGTGGGTGGGGACGCTGGTCTTCCTTTTTTTCCCCACCAATCAGATGAACTGCCGGGGGAAAAAATGGTGAGAAGTGATTGATATGCAAGTTGTCAAAGCCCTGTATTGCTAAATTCCAGCCACTGTTTTTCCTACTTTGACCCTCTTGTGTTTTGCTGGCCTCACTCTTTTTACTTGTGTGTGTGTGGGGGGGGGCGCAACTCATTAAAACTACAATAAATCAACTGTATTGGCCAATAAATCTTTTGAGTTGCATAATAAGTGAATGTAAATAAACCAGTTTTGATCTCTGTTCCTTGGGGAGAGGTCACATCCATGGACACTGGGAATTTCAGCTGAAGTTTGAGACTTGAATAGCTAGCTTTATGAGAGTTTGTTGAAATCTTGGCGTCAGACCAATGCAACTGTGAGAACATTGCCGCACAGAGAATACAGTGTTTACAAGTATTCTTACGACTGTGCCAACAGAGTCTCTGTGCTCCCAGAGTTGTGTCTCACTGATATACCTTGTGTTTTTTCTCTCACCTATCTCTCATCTCTCATCCTTCTATCTGTCCTCACTCACCTGCGGCTTTACGACACAATTAAGAGTAACACCTTCAGCTATTCCGCAGCCAGTCAATAAGGACACATTCCTAAGCCCTGACAGGCACTTATTACGCACTTAAGTGCTATAACAAGCCATTGTCTCAAGATTTATTCCCCTTCTGAACTCTGGGGATGTGCCAGGAGAAACATCTCTCGTTCTTTCTCTTTTTACCGACAGTCAATTCAAAGGAGGCCAATCCTGTAGAACAGCCCAAAGGGGACATGTGCTGCGTCTGAAACCAGTAATTACCTACTTTTCACTCTCAGGCAACAAAAGGCGGTTAGTGCACACACTGTACTAGGGGTAGGTTATCGTTGTGATTCATTCTGAATGAACGAAACTATGTATGTTGATGTGTTTTAGCAATTTTAGCTCATTCAAAATGGGGCTATAAGACTTGACAGATGATAAGTGAAAACTTACAGAAGTGACACTACTTAGATGAGGGTCACAGGTGAGAGGAGAGGAGAGGAGAGGAGAGGTGTAAAGGGTGAATGCCTTGTGTGTTCCCAGAGGGTGGAGGAGCAGGTGACAAGGTGAAACCAAACTGTCAGCAGGGTTCGCACATTCATGTGCCACAAAGCCGTTCACACCCAACCCAAACATACTCACCCCCCCCCCCCCCCCCCCCCCCCCGACACACACACACACACACACACACACACACCGCACAGGGTTTATGTATGCCAGATCTGATGCTCCATCAGAGGGCAGTGTGTGCTGTTTTGGCAACAGACATACAGGCAGTGAAAAACAAACAGGTATGATAATAGACCGCAGGGACAAAGAGATGTGGGACGGAGATGAATGAGGGGAATGGTGTTTTGAGACGAAGCTTCCGGCAAGCGTTCTTTTCTCCTGTTTGTTTGAAATGCCTCATTAAAAACCCAGCCCATGCAGCAGACATCAGTGGAGTACATTCCACAACACCAGTAGATGTTGTCTCTTGTTTAAAGCTTTGGTATGCACTTAACTGATTTATGTAGAGGCTGGATTTTAGACAGAGCCAACCAGACAAAGCATACCGGTCATCCCGACCTGCGCTCAAGAATGCAATAAGAAACAACAAAGCAGCACGTCTAGCACAGGCTTTAGTCGACAAAGCTCAGCGTGAAGTGAATTCTTTTAGGCTTCATTTCTTGTAATGAGTCAGTAACAGCAATGCTGGGCTGTTTAGCCAGTATTTTCGTTATGTCTCACCTGAATCAATAGGTACTTTGCGTTATTGTGTGCGTGTGCTAATGCCCTAGCATTACGTCCAATTGTATTGGAGCTCTGGAGAGCTCAAATCAATGGCCTGTGGAATGAAGAACGCTGGTTAGGAATATTTCAGTCAATTGTTGTATGATTGCTTATAATTTCACACAGTTTCTTTGTTTAGCTGTATGCGTATGAGGACTTCATATTTTCCCAAGACAGAAAAATATGGCCTCTTATTAATAAGTTCCAAGGATATCCTGTAGCTGCTAAATGTCTGTAAAATGTCAGAGGGGCTTCTCAAGACCCTCTAAACCGACAGACACCACGCCCTCTCTGAACACGCAATGTAATGTTATAGAGGCAGAGGAAGAGCAAGCGAGATAGGGGAGAGGACGCGGAAACCTTGGGCCGAGAAATCTAAACGTATGAGATGTGTGAACTGCGTGACAGAACAGAACACCACAACTCTCCCAGCTGTGCCAGACCGTCATTAGCCAGGTATGTAATCTGAGATCTCATCAGATCGCACAACCAGCCCGTCTCTTCCTCACAACAAGCCCCGTGTTCTCCTCACACCTGTTTTGCAACACACGGTCGGCATAAATCACACTGTGACAAAAGCCTTCATTTGTTTGAGCCTTGAATAGAGGTGTTTGCTTCAGGCGTAAGCAAGCAGCTGTCATAATACGATAATACGATCAATAAACTCTCTCTTTAGCGTGATTTGACGACCCACAGATCTGAGGGAAGACTATGACAGGTTTTTGGTTGGTACTTTAAGTGTTACTGTCAGGTGTCACCTCTCTCTATGTTTTGGTTCATCACACTCAGATGAGGGAAGAGTGATTTAATCTCATTTTCCCTGTGTAGCTTTATCCTTTTTATTGTCAGGAAAGGAGGCAGAGCCGTTTTTATTTTGTGTTAATTTAGCATAATTAAAGCCCTCTCCCTGGCCCACAAAATTAACCTGTTAAAATGTTGACTACTGTTGGGTTGATAAACCACAGAATAACAACCGATGTTTTGGTGTAATAAGTGCATTACTTCCCTTTTTTTAGACATCATTTAAAGGCAATTAGTGGGGCCCATGCTGCCTGCCAATAAGGAACACACACACACACACACACACAGAATCACAGGTGGCTCAACCTAATGTGGAATAGAACATATTATCATACATATTTTCTTATACTAAGAAAAACAAATTTTGCAAAACAAATATCTTCACACCGCTGTTTAAACAGCCATTACCTGGATAGCATATGGTCTCATACGATATGTCTGAGTACAAAATCTATCCCTCACACAAACATACAACTCCTGTGGCTCCATTTTCAGATTTTGTTGACTTAATTCTTACATGATAGATAGATAGATAGATAGATAGATAGATAGATAGATAGATAGATAGATAGATAAATCACCTACTATATATATATATATATATATATGTATGTATGTATGTATACACACACACACACACATACATGTGTGTATGTATATATATGTATGTATGTATATATATATATATATATGTGTGTGTGTGTGTGTGTGTGTGTGTGTGTGTATATGCTCCATTTGGGTGATGTACAAAGAGAGAAAATACACACACAAACCATGAATTGCTTTGAATATGAGAAATTACTTGCAGTGTGTATTCAACTGTTCACAAACAGCAGGGATGTGGAACAGAAACATTAGGTGCCATTGAAAGAATAACACAACATTTGATTTAACAGTCAGCTGAGGGAATGACATTCTGACACTCTGAGGAAAACTGTTAGCACTGGCAAAGATTATTATGAACCAATTTAAAAGCAATAAAATTTCACTTCCTCTGGTCGATGGATGATTAAGAAGAGGTAATATCGCACTTTAAGGTGGTGTCTTCCTCCCGCAATTACATATATTCCCCAGCATCTCCATTAAAATCAAATCAGTTTGGACAAACCCTGATGAACCCTTCATTTCTCAGATCCTTATCTGGAGACTGAGTGTTTGTTATATGAGACAGAACTGACTCACTGAAAAAGAAAAAAAACAAAAACATCCTATGACTGTTGGGGGAAAAAAAAGAATGAAATGTCTGTGATGCATCACAAGGAGTAGCTCACTGCACCACAGTAATTAAGCTGCAAACAAGAACAACACTGAGACAATTATCAAAAGTGTACTTGGAACAGGTCTGTACATATCAAGCCAGGACGGTTTAACCAAGATGTAAAGGCCAAGATATTCAACAGATATTTCTTTTAAAAATGAAAATAAACATTTTTAAAGTCAAGTGGTCAGGATATGTGTCAGCATATCGTCTATTGGATATTTAAAGAAAAAGCGTTTTATTACATGCCTCTCTGTTTGAACGGAGAGTCACGCAGTCTGGAAAAGGCCACATTTTCACTATACTAACATTTTCTTCAAAGAGATGTTTGTTCCAGTACATTCTGAGGGACACAGTCCAGGGTTTCTCAGTACTTACTGAGGGACGTGGTCAGGTCTGTTTTAATACATCCCAAAGGACACTGTCCTGCCTGTTTCTCCATATACTAAAGGACATTGTCCTGCCTGTTTCACCGTATACTAAAGGACACTGTCCTGCCTGTTTCTCCATATACTAAAGGACACCGTCCTGCCTGTTTCATCGTATACTAAAGGACACTGTCCTGCCTGTTTCTCCATATACTAAAGGACATTGTCCTGCCTGTTTCACCGTATACTAAAGGACACTGTCCTGCCTGTTTCTCCATATACTAAAGGACATTGTCCTGCCTGTTTCACCGTATACTAAAGGACACTGTCCTGCCTGTTTCTCCATATACTAAAGGACACCGTCCTGCCTGTTTCACCGTATACTAAAGGACACCGTCCTGCCTGTTTCTCCATATACTAAAGGACACTGTCCTGCCTGTTTCACCGTATACTAAAGGACATCGTCCTGCCTGTTTCACCGTATACTAAAGAACACCGTCCTGCCTGTTTCACCGTATACTAAAGGACACCGTCCTGCCTGTTTCACCGTATACTAAAGGACACCGTCCTGCCTGTTTCACCGTATACTAAAGGACACCGTCCTGCCTGTTTCTCCGTATACTAAAGGACACCGTCCTGCCTGTTTCACCGTATACTAAAGGACACCGTCCTGCCTGTTTCACCGTATACTAAAGGACACCGTCCTGCCTGTTTCACCGTATACTAAAGGACACTGTCCTGCCTGTTTCTCCATATACTAAAGGACATTGTCCTGCCTGTTTCACCGTATACTAAAGGACACCGTCCTGCCTGTTTCACCGTATACTAAAGGACACCGTCCTGCCTGTTTCACCGTAAACTAAAGGACACCGTCCTGCCTGTTTCACCGTATACTAAAGGACACCGTCCTGCCTGTTTCACCGTATACTAAAGGACACCGTCCTGCCTGTTTCACCGTAAACTAAAGGACACCGTCCTGCCTGTTTCACCGTATACTAAAGGACACCATCCTGCCTGTTTCTCCGTATACTAAAGGACACTGTCCTGCCTGTTTCTCCATATACTAAAGGACACCGTCCTGCCTGTTTCACCGTAAACTAAAGGACACCGTCCTGCCTGTTTCACCATATACTAAAGGACACCGTCCTGCCTGTTTCTCCGTATACTAAAGGACACCGTCCTGCCTGTTTCTCCGTATACTAAAGGACACTGTCCTGCCTGTTTCTCCGTATACTAAAGGACACCGTCCTGCCTGTTTCACCGTATACTAAAGGACACCGTCCTGCCTGTTTCACCGTATACTAAAGGACACCGTCCTGCCTGTTTCTCCATATACTAAAGGACACCGTCCTGCCTGTTTCACCGTATACTAAAGGACACCGTCCTGCCTGTTTCACCGTAAACTAAAGGACACCGTCCTGCCTGTTTCACCGTATACTAAAGGACACCGTCCTGCCTGTTTCACCGTATACTAAAGGACACCGTCCTGCCTGTTTCACCGTAAACTAAAGGACACCGTCCTGCCTGTTTCACCGTATACTAAAGGACACCATCCTGCCTGTTTCTCCGTATACTAAAGGACACTGTCCTGCCTGTTTCTCCATATACTAAAGGACACCGTCCTGCCTGTTTCACCGTAAACTAAAGGACACCGTCCTGCCTGTTTCACCATATACTAAAGGACACCGTCCTGCCTGTTTCTCCGTATACTAAAGGACACCGTCCTGCCTGTTTCTCCGTATACTAAAGGACACTGTCCTGCCTGTTTCTCCGTATACTAAAGGACACCGTCCTGCCTGTTTCACCGTATACTAAAGGACACCGTCCTGCCTGTTTCACCGTATACTAAAGGACACCGTCCTGCCTGTTTCTCCATATACTAAAGGACACCGTCCTGCCTGTTTCACCGTATACTAAAGGACACCGTCCTGCCTGTTTCACCGTAAACTAAAGGACACCGTCCTGCCTGTTTCACCGTATACTAAAGGACACCGTCCTGCCTGTTTCTCCATATACTAAAGGACACCGTCCTGCCTGTTTCACCGTAAACTAAAGGACACCGTCCTGCCTGTTTCACCATATACTAAAGGACACCGTCCTGCCTGTTTCTCCGTATACTAAAGGACACTGTCCTGCCTGTTTCTCCGTATACTAAAGGACACCGTCCTGCCTGTTTCACCGTATACTAAAGGACACCGTCCTGCCTGTTTCACCGTATACTAAAGGACACCGTCCTGCCTGTTTCTCCATATACTAAAGGACACCGTCCTGCCTGTTTCACCGTATACTAAAGGACACCGTCCTGCCTGTTTCACCGTAAACTAAAGGACACCATCCTGCCTGTTTCACCGTATACTAAAGGACACCGTCCTGCCTGTTTCTCCGTATACTAAAGGACACCGTCCTGCTTGTTTCTCCGTATACTAAAGAACACCGTCCTGCCTGTTTCACCGTATACTAAAGGACACCGTCCTGCCTGTTTCACCATATACTAAAGGACACCGTCCTGCTTGTTTCTCCATATACTAAAGGACACCGTCCTGCCTGTTTCACCGTATACTAAAGGACACCGTCCTGCCTGTTTCACCGTATACTAAAGGACACCGTCCTGCCTGTTTCACTGTAAACTAAAGGACACCGTCCTGCCTGTTTCACCGTATACTAAAGGACACCGTCCTGCTTATGTCACCATATACCAAGGGACACGCTGAGACTTGTTCCAATGCATAATGAAGGGAGATAGTGATTAACTGAGGTTCTATAGCCCAGAGAGCAGGAAGCTTGGGGGAGGAGTCAACCATTTGACTCATGTAGTCAGTCAGTCAGTCGAGCAGACTGTCAGTCATGCGATGAGTGACTAACACGCAGAGTAAACAGACAGACGGCGGTGTAAATCTCAGGCCAGTTTTTGCCTGTTTGAGAGGTTCCGCTGCCTTGAGAGGGGAAAGGACCACATAATTTATGGAGCTGGCCTACCGCAGCTCCTGCCAATCCCCATCCTGTCAGCTATATGGGCTCTTCATAAAACCAGTCAGTTTACACTGCCAAGCATTGCCACATCATAGTTGGATTTTTTCCTGTAATAATAATATACCGTTAGAGTTTACTGGAATCATTTGTCTGTTGAAAAGGCCAATATGTACATGTTGCTTCATGTGTGATTCGGATAACTCTACACAGAACTCTGTGTTTGACCAATTTACAGAGTACAACGAACCTTTCATCCATCAGGAGAAGTGATGTTTTAGAGTTTCACGTCTAGAAATACTTAAATAAAACCTACAGTTGTAATAATGTAAATGCAATATTACAAGGCTCCCAAAAATCTTACAAAGTCCAAACAATTAAAATCCAATTTTTTTTAGCCAATAATATAAACTGCGTGCAAGAAAAATGAGAGAAATTAAAACAGTTTTAAAATACAACACTGGCTTTGAAAAACTTTTTGACTGTTTTTTAAAACTCTCCACTCTTGACAGTTAAATGAACTAAGGCGTACAGCTTTACCAGTTCACTCAGGATGAGAGGATCTTTCATTTAATTAGACGGGTGTTTCAACATCTTCTCAATCAATTTGCCTATAGCCTCCAGCAAAGACAACAGTCACTGCCAACCTACAAGAACAATAATCCTGAGGTTTCAATGCCAGAAACTCCATGCCTGTTTTAAACTTGTATTAAAATAACGTACCGCTTGCTTACGGTGCAAGTGAGAAAACTCGAAATTAGATGAACGAGGAAACGAGTGATTTTTTTTTTTATGAACTATTGGTGTGGGGGTTTTTTTCGCTGGCGCTTGTGAAGATGGATGGATTAGCTGCCTCTAATAGCTGGCACAGCGATAGTGTTGAGCTGAAGTTCGACAGAGGAACAATGCGGCACATTAGCGAGGCAGCCAGCTAACACAAAAGGGGAAAAAATGTAGTGGTTCTAATTAGCATTCATTAACAGTCGGGGAAAGAGCGATTACAGTCTTTAAGAAGTGCATTAGCTAATGTTGCTTTTTCTCATGTCAGCAGATTCACATCAGAACAGTGTGTTGCCTCATCAAAGCCATTTTGTTGTGCTGACAAGGTCGTCTAGGGGTTTATGTTAAAAGGTGATCTTAAAGAACACCGGATTTTCCTTTTCTGTGGTTTTTAAGTATTATTACCAAAAGCTGAGGTAGAGGTTGTTGTTGTTTTTTTATATCTCCTTTTTCATTTTTAAACTCAATTTTAAACCATCTTAAATCAGAGACATTATTTGCTAAAGCACACACACAAAAAAGATGATCATTATTTGTTGGGTTCTAATGCCTTTGTCAGTTTTTATTCAACAAACCAGTTAAAAGTTTTAAAAATACTAAGAAAGTATGCCAACTTCAGTTAAATATGTCCAAAATAGTACACCTCTCTCAGTGCATCCCATCAGCATATATTAACAGTTATCCTACAGCAAGATAAACATTTGTCTTGGCCAGCATATTGTCAGTTTCTTTGAGGAAATTGCATTTTGAGAGAGGCCCTTCATTTTTGCTGAGAGAGGACTGTTAACCAATGACCAATATTTGTATGTTTACCAGTGATGTCCAGAGATCACACTGACAGGTCAACAAGCATCTTCTAAACAGTCATTCAACATTTTTCCCTCCATTCACATTCCCTGGTCACACACATACACACACACACACACACACACACACACACACACACATGCAGTAAGCCAAGCGTTGGTATGCTGCCTATTTTAACTGATGTATTCTTTGCCGCAGCAGTAGTTTTAAACCAGCACTGTGATTCAAATGGAAAGCTTCCAACCCTTTAGGTCATGAAACACCTTTGGTTGTTTCTCACATATCAGCTGTTGGCACAAGAGTCTGTGTGATAAGAGAAAAAAAATGTTGATGGTTTAAGGTGGGGCAGGTGTGGTGGCAATGATAGTGAATCAGTCTCTCTTTTGTAAAGACTTAAAAAGGAGTTCGTTTTGTGTCTGCTGTTTGTTTTCTTTGATAGTTTGACCTTTGCTCACTGTTCAGTGGAGAAACGGAATGTAAACTTCCAATCTTCACTGAAAACAGTTTAGCAAAAAAAACCCCAAAAAAACGCAGAAACAAATTCCAGAGAACAAGGAAGTAAAATCAGGTATTCAATGTTGCCTCCCTGAAATGTTATTAATAATAATAAAAAAAAATTCCCACATCATTCTGTCATCTGTATTGTTTTTGCTCCCGTAAGTGATCAAGGTTCATTCTGGAAACATGTGTACTCACACATACACACGCACACACACACACACACACGCACACACACACACGCATGCACACACACACACACTAAAATCACCCTTCCCCCATCCCATTTCCCTGCCCTAACCCTACTCTTCTGTGTGCTCTACTAATATTGACTCTGCAGGCTAACACTGCCTCTATTGAGCTTGGCCATTCACAATAATGTTTGACTAGCATTAGAACATCATTGAGATAACAGGCAGAGACAGAGGCCCAAGCCTCACCAGGGTTACGCTGGTAATGAAGACCAGGAGGAGACTTAATGATAAGAATCCAGTGGCACTGGAAAATGGATGCCCCCCCCCCCCCCCCCCCCCCCCCAGCCCCCCACATCTCCCTTGCAATATTTACAGTGTTACAATGCAAATGTTTATCCACCAGAAGACTTTGCACTTACATTAAACAAAGGTGTTCGGTCTAGAGAAGCAGAATTGGCTTGTGACAAATTTTCCATGGCACTGCACATCTGCTGTGGCATACTGTATAATTCACTGTCTGTCCTATTTGTTTAGATGAAAAAAAAGGAACAAATCCAGAGGAAGCTGTTCACCCTGGTTGATGTTTTTTCTGTCGTTATACACATACTCAGGTAAAACGGTTTATGATGGATTTCACTGTCATGCCCAGTCAGTGATTTCTCAGCGTGGGGGGATGAGACATCGAATCCTGTCAATAGGGACGACACAGGTCTCTCATTGATCACTGAGCTATAAGACTATCATTAACTGAGAGGAGTGGAGAGGGGGAGATGGAGGAGGTGTGAAGAAGCTGTGGATTTGTAGAAGGCTGTGCTGCCATCTCTTGGACACATGCATTCGCATTTTAAGTCTGGTAGATAGCAGTTTGTTCCCTTTTTGAATTGCCTCCGGTTATATTCTTACTCAGCCATGTAAGTTAAATGAAGCATATATAATACAAATGAGGGTGAGAAAGAGGGGAGAGAGAGAGAGAGAGAGAGAGAGAGAGAGAGAGAGAGAGAGAGAGATGGTTCTCCATTTGAAGCACAAGTGGGACATGAGATATTTTCTTGTATCAGACAATTCTGTTCTTCACCTGCGGGTAGATGTGGATTCTATTACTATGGGGAAATAGTTATGTTTATATATTTTTCTTGATGAAAATGTATGTCTGGTTCATTTCCCTTGATATTTTCAAATATGCCTCTTACCAAATAGGAATAAAACTTAAGCAATTCCTTCTACACTTTGCTCCAGTCAGTGAAAGTAAACCAACGGTTCATAACATGACCTCTGCGGATGCGCTGTGCTCGTGAGTGGTTGACAGTTTGAGCGGGATTTTTTTTTTTTTTTAAATGACTGCAAGTCCGTTCAAAGTGACTGTTATTTCACTTGACTTGGCAAGGCTGGCTCTGTGATATTTAGGTCCAATCACGTTAAGTGTCTGTCAGCAGTAACTGAGACTTTACTCTGCCCTTAGACTACCATTTCACAGGCACTGATCCGCATAGCAGCTTGGAAGCAGTGTAAAGCTACCACTGTTTTCTCCATTTAGATCCAGCTGGAGTATCTGACCTCTGCAAAACTGAAAGCAATAGCGAAGCGACCTTCAGTCAGACACGCAGATTTTTATATGACTCAACACACCACATCCAATAAAAGTAATACTACAAACAATAGCCTCTTTGTTTGCTATCATGACACTGCACCTCTTCTCATAATTACCTGGTTTGTTTGCATTTGGCACAATGAAACAAGGAGCTTTGCTTTAATGTCCCTACTGAGAAACACTGCCTTGCTGTTTCCTTTTTTTTTTTTTTTTTTTTTTTTTTTAACAAGCAGTCGGCTTATAGGTTGGTAGATAAATATTGGAGCTGGCAGGGAGAGCGGGATGTGTCATATGAGCCAGATCTCTGGCACTGCCTACACATTCACTCAGACTAATACTAGAGACAACACGAGAGCAAGGCCTCCTCTTCATCAGAATCTCCTCCGTTTCTCAGCAAACACAGGCAACTCTGGCTAAACAAGCTTAGTCAAAAAGGATTGTTCTCTGGATGATGTTAGCTCAGCAAATCCAGCCTTACACAAACAGCGTCAAAGAATGGGATCACCTCTAGTTCACCTCTGATGTATTGTGTATTGATCAGAAGGAGAGATGGGAGAGAGAGCGAGGCAGCGTCTGGTCTGAGAGGGATTAAAGAGGTTCCAGATCAGAATGAAATGCGTCGACTCTCAGACAGCTGCAGCCTCTGGGGCTGGAGAAGCTGACCAACCTCCATGGATGAACTATGAGTTAAAAAAAAAAAAAGTTTGTTAGAAGTTAGAATGAAAGTGATTTTCCTATTATTTTTGTCCTTTGCGCTACTATGCTGGCGAGGAAGAGGGTGGATGTCCTTTTTTTTTTTAATCAAAGAAAGGTGCATATCAACATTGGAATGCTTCTTGCAACTGTCATAAAATTTTCTGTGGTGGTTGAATATTTGTTTGTGAGTAATTGGGGCTATGGCTGTTTACTTTCCAGCGCTTGTCCTCTGTTTAGAACTTTAAAGGGACAAACATGGCATCTGCGACCCTGAGTAGAAAATGAATGAAATGACAGCTTATCAAAACCCACTGTAACAGTGGATATTACACAACAATGTCGCAAGGACATCACTGCTTATCTTCACCAGTGAACTCGTTATTTTAGCACATGATGTCTTTCCGTCATTTTGGTTCTTGTTCCCTCTGTATCTGTCACTCATCATTACTCCTCATTTCCTCTCTTTCTCTCTGACTTTCTTTCTGAGTGACCACTCTAAATTGGACTGAAACTATGGTTCCCTGTGTATTCCTGCCTTCACAGACAATAGCAATAACCTGACTGAGTACAATATGTTCACACCTCAAAACAGAACGGGGATGTGGCAGGGCTCTTCACACCAAGTGTTTGCACAGTGGCTGTGTCATACCAACCCAAGCTCCTTTCTAAGGGCCTCGTATCTAAGCAGTGCAGATAAAACAGCCATCAAATCATGGACCATAATGTGACTTAGTAAAATACTCCAGACGACCATTTTGTCTAACACTCTACTCGCTCTGTTTGTTGTTGTTGTTGTTGTTGTTTTCTTTTTAAATAATTAAGAGAGGTAATTTGGCTCTCGTGAGCTTTTTGTTGTGTTTGCTGTTGCTCTCTCCTTTCGAGGCAAATTAAATTCAGTTTGAAACCTCATTGAAGCTAATTACATCTACAGTGGGTGATCAACTCTCAAACTAACACATTTAAACATGCAGTCAAAAATACAGTAACAAATGCAACACACAGTGAGTCCAACCTCAGGGTTGGGTTTTTATACATGCAGCCATTTCGGTAAAACACCAGTCCCTGGCTTTCTTTCTCTCACATTTTACACAACTATTCTCTGGCATATCTTTTTGTAATATTTCTGTTAGTATAACTGTATAAACAGTTAGTATAAACAGAAGCCTCTGTTACAGTGGTGAAATACCACAAATTGCTAGTGTTTTAAGTGATAGCGGAATACGCCATTCATGTAAGTGAGAGATTAGTTCTTTTGTGAAGGAGCGGCTGTGGTCGCAGCGAAAAGTGAGTGGACGGAAATCGGCCCTGGCAGGCCGTCACTGCTGTGAGGTCAGAGCCTGTTTAACTGTGGCCAACACATGCACCGAGACTCAAGAAAGCAAACAATTGACAGCTGCAGGCACTTTGTACGCTGCCAGGAACAAAGAGTTGGGAGAAGAGAAAAAAAACATACAATCCATTTTTCTTGAAATTACGATACACAGCAGAGGCTTCAGATGTTTCCTCTAAGAAAAAACAAAACACTCTTGTGGTCTCTCTCTCTCTCTCTCTCTCTCTCCCTCTCTCTCCCTCTCTCTCCCTCTCTCTCTTTTTTCTTCTTTGGCTTTTGCTGGAAGACATCTTATGCAAATTATAATCATAACAACCTTTACAACTGTCGCAGATTAATTTAGACATTTTGCTACTAACAGTGTTTACAACATTCCTCTACAACATCAAACTATACATCAGAGAAATGCTGTAAGGGGCCTTACGTAGAAATAAACAGTGTAATCTATGGCTCTGATCATTACCAAATGGCCAGTGGTGAGGATGTAATTTGTTTTGTGAGCCGTTAGCTAAGGTTTGTTTTGAGGGAAACCATCAAGCTGAATGTTGATTGACACAGAGACCTTGTTGATATAGCGTAATCAGCAGTCCATCTCTCCTGGGTTGCAGGAAAGGGTTGCCCTGTGGACTCTAGGTGTTGAATGTATTAAAGGCTATGCTGTGTAGTTATGGAAAAAAAAAGGAAGGAGGACAGAGGAGGGAAAAGTGCTCTAATTGATGTCTGGAGATTCAGTGGCTACATGACTTAATTAAAATAAATTAAAGGTCATTACTTGACCCAAACAATACACCTCCAGACAGTTCAGTAAATAGCCAAATGTTTAAATTCAACATTTGAACCTACAGAGTGACAACTGTGTGCTGACCATTCTCTGGAGAACTCCTCAGACAGAGAAACAAAGAGAGAGAGAGCGAGACAGAGTATAAACTAAACCAGTACATTAAGATTCAGCTCATCTTGACGTTTTTCTCTGCATATTGGTATGCAGGAGTGTGTGAGAGAGAGAAAGAGAGAGAGAGAGAGGGAGCGAAAAAGGAGAGAAGCACCACAAAAGGCAAGATGAGACCCCAGGGAGGCTGAGAGACGCACTGAATGACAATTGCCTGCCTGTCAACACTCATCTGCATTTTAACCTCCCTTTGGACTGACGGCTTTGGCTCACAGGCAACCAGGGACCCGACATATCAAGACGTAGAGTGCCAGTCGCACTCTGGGCCTTCATTAGCAAAGCACTGGCTTCATGCAGTATTTACAAAGTCATCCGCTAATTGAGTTTTAATGTCAGTGACTGCTCCCCAGGATACACAGATAGGTACAGGGGTCTCTAAAGGGCAGCCGGGACTACGGTTGAACTGCATTGAACCACAACATGCCCTACTAAACAGCAGCACCCTGCTCCCTGCGGACTTGCTGCTATCATTACACGGCAGTGAACTATGATAGCCTTACGCGCCTTACATATTCCTGCCGATACTTACTTTTACTGCAGCTCCAGAAACCTGATCGATCACCCTAAGATACCACCACAACATTCTGTGGACAGAACCACTGCGCTGTCCAAAACGATAAACAAGTTATTGAATCCAACACAGGTTGTTTACAGTGTTTCCAGAAAGATTTCAACTGTAAACAGAAAGAAACACTCACTGTTGACAAGGCTCCCCGGAAAGGTATACATAAATCATGACAGTATCCAAACACAGGCAAACAGCAGCATTTTCGCATTGGAAACCATTCACTGACATGACCTGACAGACCTTGTTAGCCCTGTGGGTGCCTGTTTTTTTTTTTTTTTTTTACGCACAAGATTAAATATGGATCAAAGACCAAGCAGCAATTGACTGAGCTCAGGTCTTTCATTCCTTCCCGCACTGGCAGCGCCTGAATTAAAATGGGTGAGACGATTAGAGGTAAATTGAAAAAAAAAAAAATGAATTCATAGGAAAAAGCCAGACACGGAATATGTGCTCTGATTACTTTGTGCATGGAATAAACACAGAGAAATTTGCATGTGAAATGGTTCAGTGTTGGGAGAAGCTGTTCCGAGGATCTCATTAGAGGGCTGCTTTCTCTAAACTATTTTGCAAGTCCACCCCTCCTGCACCAGAAGATAGAGGCTCTAAAAGTCTTTATAGGAATTATTCATCCAAATAGCAGATAAAACCATAGCAATCATTTATTTCAAAAAGCGAGGCTGACTAATTAACAGTGTGAATTCAAGCAGAAACCCGACGTTCCTTCCAACAAGTTAAATTGCATTGATGTGTATTCTGCAGGTTAAAAGCTTAAAGAGAGAATCTCTTTTGCTGCAATTAAATAACTGTTTTCTTTCTGAAAGATAACCCTTTGATTGAGTCAAGGAGTTCCTTCCTTCATATAATCCAGTTTAGTTTTATCATGGAATATTTAATCATAAATGGACATTTAATGGCTTTGCCTTTTTCATAAAAATATTGGGATTCATTATACCTCTCCAGTTTTCTGGAAATACATTTAATATTATGTAGGCTCTATTTATTGTGTCATATGAGACCTGTTTGTTTTTTCAAGACATAAAATGATGAAAGTGATCCAAGAGTAATTCTTAATATCTTCCATTTTGAATCATAACATGTTACACAGTAAAAAAATAATAAAAGATAAACTACAATGAGTTTCAGTATTCCAGATTACTTTTATTATAGGGGGTCAAAATAATGTTAATGAATTTCTCCTCTCCAGTACATCAAGGGGGTCTCATGGATTTCTAATGGTCTGTAATGACTTTGTAAGTTTTCACACTTTTTGAAGAATGAAATGATTTAAAACCAATAAAAAAGGCCTGAGTGTAATTATATCTCTATCAATACCATTCCCAGCATCTAGTCTCTGTATTCAGGCCAGTGGGTAGTCTGTGATTCCTCATCGACTGAAGACCAGAACATTCTGTTGTGGTGACAGTTTTGCTCTCGCTGTTTTTTTTTTTCTTCACTCCTCCAGTGGATCCATCTATCCATCCTTTCATCCCTTCTAATGCAGTGATCTAGAGTTTCTCACTGCGACCCCAGCAGGGCAAATTCAACAGTTCTAATGTAGTGTGAGTCATAAAACAGTGTATGGTGAAAAAGCAGAGCACTCCATAGGTTGGACCACTCAGTTTTATGTCTTCTCATCGCTTTAGGGCCTTGACCCTTTGTCAGAGGAGCTCGCTAAGCTTGACATTAGTCACTCCCCAGCAGTTTCAAATTGAAACAGAGCCAGAGAAGCAGTAGCAGATGAGATTTCCACTGTCAAACTCAGACCATGTGACTGAAGAAGAGCAAATCAAGGTTGCATGTGTGCTGATTATTTGGCTTCTCAAGGCAATATTCACCTTGATCTAACATTCTTTAACCGTCATTCCTACATCATCAGTAACTTATGCAGCATTTGAAAGTTTAAAAAAAATAACACTCTTTTATGGCTTTCTCAAGTTTCTGGTGCACAGATGAGGTAGTATAAAGCAAACGGAATTCTTGAAAACAACAAAGCAACAAAAGGTAGTGTCTGGCTTTGGAGTGATCTAAATCTCCCCAGCTCTCCTGCACTCTTTTGTAAAGGTCCAAAAAACAAGCACACCCACCATAGGGATCAGAGAAGGAATTCCACATTCTTTCAAAATGAAATGTGCAGTGGGGTCTTGTAAGCAATCTTTTCAATCAAAAGATAAATGCAAGTAGGAAGCTGAAATATTGGGTAAATATTTTGGAGGAAGCTAGTCTCATTTAAAGTGGAATGTCTGGCCTCTTCTCTCCCCTCTCCCTTGGACATGGTACCTTTCAGATAGTTCTGGGGGATTAGGGCTGCTCTAGGACCAACAACTACACACACACATACTCTCTCTCTCTCTCCAATAAATAAAAGAATCCCCAGCCGCCCACACAGCAATGTTTATTTTTTCAGATTCCAAACAACAACAACAACAACAACAACATCAAAAACCTATATTATAATCAAAACATCATTAGAAGCAAAGTCTTAGAGTTTGTTCCATCACGCAGGGAGTTCACCTGGTGTGTCACAATAAGACGATGTCTAGTCTATCCAGCATGGAGAGAGAAAAGTAATTTTACTGCGGTAATTGAATTCAGACGTCGAAAGAAAAAAAAAAGAAAAGGAAAGAAAAGAGAGAGAGAGAGAGAGAGAGAAAAAAAAATTCTGGGCTAAACTGTTGACCAAATGGGGCCTATTACCCCAGCTGTTGTTCCCTCCCAAAATGGACAGTATGTGTGTTTTTTTTACTTCATCTTCTAACACTGTGCTTAACCTGCAGCTCTCTTCTGAATGCTGTAACTCATCCCAGAGTGTGATTCCTCTGTTTAAAAAGGAGCTCAAAAACATGGGATAAAAACACAGCATTCAATAAAACATATCACATTTTATAAAGTGAGGGTTACACTGAAATGAAATGATGATGTGATAATGTTTGTAAAGTCAAATGAATTCCAGTTAGGGAACAGTGCAGATAACTCTGTGAATGAACAGTAACAACTCAGTAAGGACACAGATACTTAAAAAAAAAGGGGGGGGGGGGAGAAAGAAGAAAAAGAAGAAACTCATGATAGTTCAGACTATGCTCTCTAATGCTCAAGTGTCATAAAAACCTCATCTTTTCTCAAGCAAAAGAGTACTTTCACTCTCCACCCCCAAAGAAATAAATATAGGTTTATGTTTTTGACATATCATGTTGTGAGATCAGAAAAAGGAGACGACAGCTCCTGATCAGAGAAACACGCTAAATATTTATTGGTCGCAGTAGAAGCTTTATGGCTGTTTGTATTATGCTTACGGCTTCAGCATTAGCTCACAGCTGTGGCCCTTGTCTTGTCCTCTGTCACACTAGAGTCATTCTCCCTCAAACTCACAACATATTTCTGGCAGTTGATTTTAATAACGCCCTCCCATTGTTGCTTGGCACACATTTGAGGTTATTATTTGACCCGAGGCTCTGACCGCATTTCAACGCCGCTAAGCTGGATTTGATGTGTTATTTAATCTCGTAAATACTACGTGATAATCCAACAAGATTTTTCCTTGTTTCAAACTCACCGTAACGTGTAGAGAACACTGCGTTTCGTATGTAGGTTGATTGAAACACAGGAATGTCACATTAAAGGGCCAGAGATGAAGCTGCGGAAGCGCAGTCGTGCCAGGAACCGTCAGGCAACTCGGCGGGAGGCAGCATATGTGTATTATTTTCAGTGTGCTAGTTATAAACACATTGTACGCATGTGCATGTATAAACCACGGTATGGTTTGGAAAAAAAAACAAAATGAACATCTGGGAGTGCAAAAGCAAAGGTCAACAGCACTCTGATCACTTTTGCTATTACATAAAGAGAACATTTATTACTGTATCAGTTTACATTTAAGTGTCCACTAGTGTCTTTTTTTTTTTTTTAAATCCCAGACAGCCCACAGGTTCACATCTGTTCACAGCTCTCTCTTCTGTGGTTCTCTTCATAAACATTAAGTTACCTCAAGCTAAATAGAGATGCTACTGCAGAATCAGCTGGGAGTTTGTGTCATGTGGGTTAAGACTGTTCTGCTTGTGTTTATTTAAAAAAAACAAAAAAAACATGGTAAACTCATCAGTATCACTACAGCAGTTTATCCAGACACTAAAAATTCCACACATATATTCATCCCCATGTTTCTAATACACCTTGATTAAACCTAGTCCTGGGCTTAACAAACATTTCAGCAAATTCTTTGTGGTTTTGCTTGACTGGGTTTAACCTGCACCACTGAAACCAGTATTATTAAGGTGAACACAAATATACATATAAGATGAGACTTGAATTTGTGGCACATAAGATATTTTTAAGGTCCTCTCATTAACATATAAAATTTTACATGGGCTTGCGCCTTCCTACATGTCTGACTTAATTACACCCTATAACCCACCTCGCACCCTTTGCTCTCAAGATTCTGGACTATTAGTCATTCCAAGAGTTAAAAAGAAGTCCGCTGGCAACCAAGCCTTTTCCTACCGCTCTCCCTTCCTCTGGAATGGTTTACCTAAAGAAGTTAGAGAAGCAAACTCTCTCAATACCTTTAAAACAAGACTAGACTTATCTATTTTCGCAAACTTATGCATAATATAATTTTGATGTGACTTTGTTATCGACATGTAAAGCCTTTTAAGACTATAAATAGTGATATTGGGCTCTAAATAAGCTTATTATTATTATATTCATTTGTAAGGTTACTTACCACTTTTACTTAAAATAAAAATACTTGGTAAAATAACTGATTCAAAAGCTTAGATCATCATCACACATCCTTTCACACCGCTGTATTTCACCTTAACAATCACAATTAGGCCACTGCTTCCCCCTGCTGTTCAGTATACATTACTACACCAGCAACCAAAAAGGCCCAGTAGTCTTCAATTCTCATTACAGACTGCTTACTACAGTCCCACACCTGACCCACAATCACTAGAGCATGGTATATTTCCAGAATGTTCACAGTACATTTTGAATATAAGCATACATCAGGGCACAGTGACAACAGGGAGACGGCAACTTGATTTCGATAGCTGTTTATTAACAGTAGCTGAGTACAATGAGGGTCCTTGAGGATCACTTTAACTCTGACAGTCAAAGTATTACAGCTGAATACTGAAACATGAAAACAGTGCTTCCAAAGAGTAGTTCAATTACACTAAGTCTTTAGAAAAGATATCTATATCAAAAATGCACTGATCACTACCTGCCAATCAACAAGAGAACAACTACACTCATACATATATATATACGCATCTTTTCCATGTGCCAAAAGCAACAGAAACTCTGGAGAAAAACTGTGAAGGACAGACAATAAAAGAGCACCTGCCCCACCTTTTATCCCAAAGAATCATGATTCAACTACACCTAGATTTTTTTTTTTTTTTCCACCTCCAAAATAAAATACAAAATGCCTTACAAAAACAGCTTTGGTGAACTTACACAGTCTTGCATAAAAAGAGCATTATACATATATATATTTTTAAAAAAGCATTTTAAAAAGTTAAATAGTATAAAGTGTATTTGCTATTGCACACAGTGATGTGAGGTTACAAGAGGTGAGGACTCTTGTCTGTGATGGCAATGCGAAGCTGGATCTCATGGCCTTCTGCGTCTGCAAGACAGAGGGGGAAAAAAAAACAAAAAAAAACCAACCAAACCACATTAATAACTCATCACAAGCTACTTTTTTTAAATTCATACACAGATAAAAATAACGACAGAACATACTAACATTTTTATGTGGACAACCAACAAATGTCTAGTGATTGGTACAGCACAACATATTCTCTGGCAATGTTATGGACTTGGACCGTGTGTTAAAAAAAAAAAAAGTAGGTAAATAAAAAGGAAAATAAATTACTTCTGATATCCATGGTGCTGATATCCAGGTCCCAAGTTGGAGCCAGCCCTCATCTCCACAGCGACAGAACACTGCGGAATTAGACAAAGAGTCAAAGAACACTCCACTAACACACACACAGATTCAGCTGTAAAACTGCCATCTTACCCTGGTCTCCACATCAGTCCAGTCTCCCTCTGTTCTCTCATCTGTACATGGGGGACTGTTCTCAGAGGACTTCCTCTTCCGGCTTGAGAGGAAAAAAAGAAAGAAAACAAAAACAAAATGACTTAGATGCTCAGGAAGTCAAGGCAGGCCTTTGAATGTTGCCTGCCGATCAGTAAAATCAGTTTAACCAATGAAAACTACCTGGATGCTGCAGGGTTTTCCTGTTTCAATGTTTCAATGTCAGTGAACTGAACACTCTGGCCTCCTCCCACTGTTTTAAAAACTTCTCCCTGCCAAAACAGAACATGTGAAGTACAAGGCATCACGCAGTAAATCCAGATGTAAACATCAACCAGTAAAAGAGCAGACATCCCCTCAAACAAACAAACAAGAAATAAATACAAACCCTACCTTGATGAGTTTGGTCTGAATCTCTCCATCTGATGCCAACTCCTGATGGGTGAGTACATACTTGTCACATTTAGACAAGGCTTTCTCATTTGGAGTGCTCACTTTAATAGCATTTGGAATGTTTGGCTGCATGACGGTGTCCAACTCCACGCTATTGAGTGGTTTGTGATCAACCCATCTCTCTCCACCGGCAGAGTGGGAGCGCCTGTGAAGGGGCCGAACCGGAGGACCAGTCTAGTCCGTTGAAACAGCAAAGCACAATGTGTCAGTTACATTGATCTGGGTCACTGAGGTATCCACTGTTCAGAGGCCTGTTAGCGTGTTAGTCAAAAACTAACTAAAGCATGCAAAGCAGCTGGAGCACTACAGCAGTCGATGTCCAAAGAAAATCCCTGATAAAATGTCTAATGTAGAAAAAAGAGCTTTATCAGCTCCACTGCTCCCTACTAATCAATATTGATTCCTGATTTGAGAGGTTTAAAATGAAACACCTTTGTAAAAGACCATGCTTTTATTACTGTGCATACATATTACTGGTCTCAAATTGATCAGAGCTGAGAACTTATTAGTAAAAGGAAGAACATAATTTATTTATCAGTAGTGTAACACAGCAGGAGCATGTACATATGGGGGAAAAGGGTATTTAAAACAAATTAATAAAACATATAACATACACTCTTCAGACACACAGACCCTGATTATCAATACCAGTACCGTGTAAGGCTGTGGGTGGGCATGCTGTTTCCAAGGTGCTATGTTAGGCACTAAACACAATGTTAGTAATGGCTTCATGGCAGCTCTAGACCTACAGTAGATAGTGAGACACATCACTAACCCTGTGATCAACTTCCTCTAGGTCTACATCATCTGGCTGGACGGGCACCTCACAGTCACGGGCCCAGCACCTGCCTCTCCTTCTAAGACTGCTGGGGGGGCCCTGAGCTCTGCTCCTACACTCTGAGGGGGAACGGCTACCCTGCCTGCTACCCTGGGGGACTCTCTGCTCCCACTCCGAGATGCATGTGGCTACAGAGACGCTGCTGTAGCTAGGGGACGGTGGCTTGGCCACCTGACTGGGGTAATACATGGGAACCTGGCTGGAAGGGAGCTGCCAGGGAGCAGCATCAAGAGACTGCAAATAACACTGAGTTAGTACATATGGCTTGCATGCACACACGCACAGACACACAACATAAGGACACTTCAAGCAGACCAGCTGGAGATATTTACAAAAAAAGTGATATATACACACACACACACCAGACTAAACTGATTAAAGTAGAAAAGTTATGCCAAGAAGTATCAATATTTCCCTCATGCACGCACACACACACGAGCAAACTGAAACACAAAGCATCACTGTAGGTATTCCTACAATGAGGCAGTGGCGGCGATGGGTAAGCCGTGATGGGGGAGGGGCATTAAAAATAGAGCTAGCTGATTTATCCATTTAGAAACGCATGTCAGTGAGACGTACGGGCACGGGGGATGGCGAGGCTGATCTTTTGGCCGGCACACGGTCCTTCTCTCTGGATGGTCGCTGCGGTTTGTCAAGCCGTTCTGTCTTGCTCTCCGTCACGATGGCTTTGAGCTGCTTCAGTTTCTCGTCCTTCACCCAGAGTTTGTTCTGCATCTCCAGCTGTTTGGCATTGACACGCCTTTCCTGTTAAAGCACACAACAGCTCCTCTCTCAGCAACTGTCTCCAAGACACCACTCTATCATGCAAAGGTTCAATTCACACTGCCTATACACATGCTGGAACACTCATCAGTTCCTACAAAATAAATTCATAATGCAGTTACAAGGATCACTCTGAAACAACTGCGCCTTTCTAATACAGATTTCCAGTTTATTTACCCCTTCACCAACATGTGCCTCATTGAGAAGTATATGCACCCATTTGCTGGTTAGTGATTAGACCGTAAACATAAGGCAAATGCTAGGTCATGCTTTTAATTTGTCACAGCAGATGCTTTTGGGCACGACACTTACGCATTCCTTCTCCCATTTGAGCTTGGCATCAGTGACCATGCCCTGCATGCGAACCTCCATCCGTTTCTTCTCGGACTGCTCCCTCTGTAGCTGATGCGCCTTACTGTCCAACTCCTGCTGTAGGGAGCGTTTGTCCTCCTCATAGATGTTTGTGGTCTTCTGCAAGATGTCGATCTGCAGACCAGAAGGGAGGCATTGCTGACGTGGGTTTATACAAAAATAAAGAAATAAAAACCTGACTGCATCAGTCAGCCTCCTTTACCTTGTACTCCAGCATCTTTGATTTTTTCTCTAGGCGATCAATCTCAGATTTCTGATTCTGGATTATTTTTTCCTTTTCTCCCATTTTACCCCTCTGTTCTTGAATGTAGTTCTCTTTGGAAATTAAGTTGCTGTCCAGCTCTTGAAGCATCGACTTCAGCATGTTGGCTGGAGGGGAAATAAAAATGTAGGCCAAAAGTCAAACAGTTTCAGTTAAATCCTCTGTGAATGTCAAGCAGAAGCAACGAGGGCAGGACAGTGCTCTGACAGAGAGAACACATCCTGACATTTCAGACAAAGCGTTCTCACCGGCCTTGTTGTATTCCTCTGACAACATCTGGCGGATCCGGTGTCTCTTCTCCAGAACCTCGATAAGCCTGGGCAGAGTAACGTCGTCAGCAGGGTCGGTGAGCTCACAGGGCGGCAGTGGAGGGAAACTCTGAAGCAGCTGGTTCATGGCCAGTGGGATGTCTGTAAACCAGAGACATAGTCATGTTTGAGTGGGAGAGTCAAATCTGAAGTTCTCAGACAAAAGAATCACTCAGAAATAAAGAGCAGATCACTAAACAGTATCGTACCACCGTCTATTGCACCGCCGCGTTCTTCCAGACGGCGAGTAAGCTCCTCTTTGAAGGCCTGGTTCCTCTGGCGCCGTCCAGCAGCAAAGCCACAGATGGGTCTATCAACGGGCCGGGCCACCTCCACCTCCTGAGTCATCTCAGCAAACCGCATGACCAGCTGCACACATTTATGATGCATGTTAACTGATAACATTACTACAGCTTCCTGTTAACAGCATTTAGCCTCAAATCTCAAAATTACACTCTTGTTCTGACTATTCAACCCCCTAGGTAAATATTATTGTATCTTCACAAATATTTCTCTCCATTTGTTTTTTGCCATGCCATCAGCCTCTGTGTGATTAGTAAGTTTTACAAAACCTCCTGATGCAAAGATCCTCATGATGACTTGGGTCACAACAGACCCAAAAGTCTGTTCTGACTTAAGAGTGCTGTGGTTGGGGAAAACACTAAGAACCCTTCAGAGTAAAGGTCAAACAGTTTGGAAAATAAATGATGAGGTGCCCCATATGGGCAAAAGACACTTTCCCTTGAATAACAAAAAGATAGATGAGACAAAGAATAATGTTGCAAAAAAAAAAACAAAAAAAACACAACACTAAATGCCTTACCATTGTCTCCTCATAGTCATCTCCCTTAGGATTGACACAGACTATCATCCTGACTTTGCCTTCTCCATCAAAGTAGTTCTTGAAAAGATGAGTGACTTTGGAATCTCTGTATGGAACCATCTGAGGGGAGAACACACATCGACATTGTATGGGAAGCCATTGCAGAGGAAATGGGGCTGGGTGGGCATGAAAATGGATGAAGTATTTCTTTACAAACCTTGTTTGTTCCACACATTTGATTCTCTCTAAGGACTTCAATGCATGTACGCAGTGTCATAAGGGACTGATTAATATTTCCTGTGAAAGGAATGAATAAAAGTCCTGAAAATATCCAGTCTTATAAGTGAGAAGGAATACAGTGTTCAGTGCACTGGTCTTACCTGCCTCCCGCAGACGACTACCCTCAGCACGAGTTCTACTGGTGCGCTCACTACCAGCCAGATCCACCAAACAGAGCTGGCTCACATTTATCTGGTTCTTATCCTGCTAACACAGCCAAAATGAACCAACAGCCAAACCCCCTTTATTAGTATAACAATCAATGGATGAAAAGAGTCATCATAGACAGCAGTGCTGATATGCATTCAGTATGCAGACTGATCTTAATTGGATGCCATTAATGTACCTGAAGGACATTGTCTCCATCTGCATCGAGAGGGGCCTGTGCCAGTTTGATGATAAACACGCTGTGTGATCGGCTTGACTCTCGGTTCAGCTGAGTGTTAGCAATCCTACGCTTTTTCTGGCCTATAATTAGGCAATATAAGATCAAATCAAAACACAATCCCTGTAAAACGCATGCGATTTTTTAAATACTCTCAAGGTAAAGTCCCCTTTAACTCACCTCTCCAAAACACTTCAAAAGCCTCCTCAGTGGACTTTACCTCCACCTCTGTACATCCAGCCACATACATGTTGTGATTCTGATCCTCACGCAAAATTTTGGACTGTGGTGGTCTAAACAGAGAATGTCAGCAGTCGTCAGAGATACTGCAGCAATTTTGACTGCACAGTCTGTATGAAATACTCATCAATCAAGGCATGTTAGGACAAAAAGTTCAGGTCATCACACAAGCCACTTTTCAAAAGCACAAAACAAACGAGCAAAGCACAAACTGCTCCTCTAAAGGCAAAGGAAAACAAAAAAGCTCAAACTGCTCCTCTGCAGACACATGAAAAACAAAGCTCAAACTGCTCCTCTAAAGGCATGGGGAAAAGAAAAAAGCTCAAACTGCTCCTCTAAAGGCACAGGAAAAAGAAAAAAGCGACAGACAGCGATGCTGCAAAGAGAAAGAATGGAAGGAATATTCTGCTCAGTAGAAAAAGTCGGCCTATCTATACGAAGTGTCCACTGGTCACATACATGATCTCAGTGTTGTTTCGTAGGGGTGTCCCAGCACCATTCCACCTAGCGAAGGAACAGAGACATTTCAACTAAGCTTAACAGCTAAACTGATGAAAGATACTGGTTTAGAATTCTAAAGGGAGTGGACCAAACACATGTTCATTACTCTGGTCAACACTGCTTTTATTAGACCATTACGTCAAATGACAAATTTATGCTGTTTACATCACTTAAAATAGACAAATGCACCACAAACATGAGCTCGAAGCAGACTTTGAAATAAAAACAAAAAGACATTAAGAGGCTTAGGAAGAATAAACAGTGGTGAAAAAAAACTCACTTTGGCTTTATTGGGTCAAAAGGAGCCTCCTCCAGCAGGTCATAGATGTAGTTGTTGTATATCTCAATGTAGGAAACAAATACACTGTAGCTGCTGTCTTCATCCACTCCATCTGCTTTGCATGCCTCCTCTGGACTGATCATGTCAGCAAATTCAGGATCTACTCTCTGTCTGCAACCCACAAAATACAAATACCCAACATCACCAAACACCCAATTAGTCAAACAGAATACTGTCTGTAGGACATTTTCTTACCTTAATGACCTGCATAGAAAAGCCTAAACTTGATTTCAAATGCCTCAAATATTTCAATTATATAGGTGAAAGCAATTTAAAACATAGGATATTATTCATCCATTTAGTACCATACACACTATTTTACATGTTTATCAAAAGTTCATTGATGCTAACATATAGGACAAAATGAATCATGCAAGATTCTTAGAATATATATTTAAAAAAAAAAACCAAACAAACAGCTAAGCACCCTAACAGGATACGTGATGAGCCTGACAGACCGGGAGGCTCTCATTTAACCACTGGGAAGTGCTCTTCTGAGAGGACATACAGAGGTTAATTCATGCTACATTTGAAAGTCACTGTCCTTGCATTGCTTTATATTTTCACAAGTAATGTCTCTTTTGAAACAAATGTCTTGTCCATAAACTCAAAGTAGGGCCAATTAACATGTGCATGCTGTGGTTATACATCTGTGTCATCAGGAGTGCTCAAAGTTAAATTTACAGCCTTGACACAAACATTTAACTTACCTAGAAGAGGGAGTTTTGGCCACAGAAGGCTGACTGTCTCGTTTCTGACGTTCCAAAAGGGCATCAACCTGATTCTGTATTTCCATGCCATTCTTATCATCAGGCTTGAAAACCTGGAAGCAAATGTCAGCTTTAGAGACAAACAAAACCTCTGAATAGAGTGATTAAACTCTGAAAAATACTCAAATGATTTGGCAAGCAGACAGTGCCCATACAAATCGTTTGGCCTGGTATGGGCCAATGCTGTTGAAAATCATGTCTAGAGAGCGAGGGAGGAGGCCGCCTTGGCCTGGGGAGCCAGTCATCGTGTAGGTTTTCCCACTGCCAGTGACACCATAGGTGAACAACAGTCCTGAAAGGGAACAATTTCAAAGGTTTACTCAGTCAATTTGACAAAGCGCAAAGCAAGACAGTTTCATGAAATGTACATGGTAAGTTCAGTACCATTTTTACAGTGAATAAGATCATTCACTAGGGGTTTGGCAACATCTTCAAACAATTCCATCTGTGTGGTCTTGATTCCAAAAACCTTCTTGAAGGTATATTGTGTCTAAAATGATAGATGTGATAAAGATCAGAGAAACACAGGGCCAAAATGTACAAAATTCTCACAAAATCATATACTGAACAAATGTTTATACAAATGTAACATTTTTACACTTCCACTGCACTCGCTAAGGATGGGTCAATTCTGTCAATTTGAAATACGAGGTCATAACTTACAAATAAATCATATATGCAAGTTCTTTTGCAGCCCACAAACTGTGTTTTTGTATGATGTGATCCACAGGTAAGTCAATGCAGATGGTTGTGGAGTGAATAAAACAGCCTGAAATAATCTGAGTTGAAGAAAAACTGAGCATTTGCAGCAGAGATTCCACTTCCAATAGAAAATACTCACCTCTTTGAACTCTCCATTTCTATTGGCTTTGAGGCCATCTGGTGCATGTAACTGGATGGTGGTATTGCTTATCACCTCAATACAGCATTCCTCATCTTCTGCACCTAGTGGTCGCACGCGGCAGTACACCTGCGCAGCACAAACTTCAGCAGTTAGGGAGAATATATGACCTCATTCTCCGAGGCTAAAGAATGTACACTATTCGGAACATTCAAAAGGTTATGTGATGGAATTTTTTTTTCCTTTGCGGTTTTATGGGGCTGTTGCATGATACTCTGTTAATAAATCAGAATTTTAGGAGATAGCTAGACCATGTAAATTAAATTCCAAAATGTCTACATACGCCGACTGGGTCCTTCTGGTTGCTGGATGGCTTTTTCGGTGCAGGTCGCCGCGGCGTCTTTCCCTTCCTGAAAAATGTATATCATCGGAAATTCAAAATACACACAGCTCAATTCAATATGTAAACTACATCTAAAAGTCATAACTATGTGACAATTTGATATCACGTACGAACGCATTTCATAATTGTAATGAACCCCACAAGTGATCAAACTCGTTTCCTTGAGACACTTTCAACAATGGCATAGTCGGAGACATGTCTAGTCAACCCAGCTATCGTTAACTGCATCATCACTAGTGTTACATTCAAAGATACTATGCCGGAAAGGTAGTTAGCCAATTTACAGCATAGGTGGTTTGTTAAACTTCCACGAATAGCATATGTAAGCAATTTTTAGAAATTTACGAAAAGAGGAATGAAATGCAGTTGGATAAATGTACGTGGAGAGTTAGTTAACTAACTTACTATTGAAATGTACGCATTGTTTTTTGTAGCTAGATGACTACCGCTTTAATGCTACATAACAAGATGCTAGTACGGTTAACTCATTCAGGAGTCAACAAAGCGTGTTTTTATAAGCAAAAAGGGCGAATTAATTAAACATCCACGAAAAACACACTGAGTAGACGTTTTTTTCTAAATGCATGTAACATAAATACAATATTTTACTCACGTCGGCCTTATCATTGCGAATTGTTTTCTTTTAGTTAAGCGACTCCGTTTCTCGTTGCCCTTGCTGCCGAATTCGAACTTTCCCTCCGCCTCGAGAGCAACGGATTTTTCAAATCACACCAATCACAAAAAAGAACGCCCTATCATTGAGTCCCGCCCTTGACATAACGTCATTTCCTATACACCACTTGTCATTCACAATTACAATAGAAAAGTCCTTTTATGGAATCCCCTAACGCCACTCTTTCCAATAAAATAAAGAAGTGTACAACAATCTAATTTGATACAAACTTTATTACAAAACTTCAAATTGTGTGTTTTAAGAAATATTTTACAAAGATAATAAATTTCACGTGGCACAAAATTGTTTGAGAGTTTCTTTTGTTCCAACAAGAAGTTTCTCACAAATAATATCTTTAAATCTAGCTATTTAATATTGTACCTCAAACAAGACACTGGAAACATGGAATATCAAAGTACTATATGGTCAGAGTAAGATTTTCTTCATAAACTTCACATATTTTAAAATAAATATTAGGATCTCAAATTATATTAACAGCAGTGATGAAAAGGAGGCAAAATCAAAAATTGGTGTCTAACTGAGTCATATACAGTTTTAGTACTGCAAACTAAAGCATCAGAGATCACAGAAAAGTGTATTCCACCCTATTCACCTACATGTTATTATAAGGAAGACAGAGATATACCTTAAAATCTTATTGGTAACCATTTAAGCATCATTTGTTTGCATCTGATTTCTTCTCAGGCTTGCCTCAGTAGTTAGTATGTGTTGCAGTTCCAGAGACAACAACTGCACCCATTTACACTGCCCACAGTCAGTATCCTAGTTTGGCTGATGTGAGTTCTATCCTCCTGAATTAAATTATTTCTTTTTGTCTCTCTTCTGCTTGTCAGTGGTAGAGAACAATGCTAAACTAAAGACATAGATAATGCTGAGACTAAGAGCCAGAGAGAGCAATGCTGAGCCCACAGGGTTAACAAAGGGGATGGGCTGGGTATGCATCTGAAGCCACTGCTTCCGCAAGGTCATATCAAGTTCAATGGCTTTCATTTGGAAATATGTACCAGTGATTGCAAATACATGAAACAGTTGATGGCTGTGTCCTGTAAAAAAAACAAAAAACAAATAAAAACAAGTATTAAGCACTCACAGAACATATTATAATATAATGTGTAATATAAAGTGCAAAGTGTCATTGTGTGCATACATGTGGTGGACATGTATGTTTGAATATGTGTGTGTGTGTGTGTGCGTGTGTGTGTGCGTGTGTCTGTGTGTGTGTGTGTGAGAAAGTTGGGATAAAATTTGATTGTGTAGAACACTGAACTTCACCTATGTAGTCAAAACTGCCTGGAGCCAGTCGTTCTGGCAAATGCGTAGCAAAAAGAAAACCAGTGAGGAAGGCCATTGATGTGTGCTGGTAATGAAGACCAATGGCCTCATTATTAGTGCAGCCATCACCAGTGCAGACAAATATCTGAATGAAAAACTGAATGATTAAAAATGAGGAAGTTGTATGGATAACAAGATATTTTTACTAAAAAATGTTCAAGTGAAATATCCACAGATTGTCAAGGAGGGCATTTCTAGTTTTATCTTGGGTGTTAAGAAACCTACCCTGTAAAACAGAGGAATGTTGTCAAACAAATAAGGATATGCAAAAGCCACTATGCGCAGGCTTTTGCCCAACTTTGGACTGAAGCTTTCAGAGGACCTGAGAGAAAAAATTGAGAGAATTTCAAACTTAAATGGAAAATTTGTGCGTCATATTGATGCACATTGCATATTTACCAAATCCTTTCACACTGCACATTCTAGTCTAAATTACATGGTATGACAGCAGGGTAAGAAATGAATGCAATAACATTCCTCCATACCCCAGGGTCACATTAAAATCTTCTCTGCAACAAGCTAAGCAAAAACTGAATCTAATACAAATTATGCTCACCAATGCTGTACCATAAAACATTTGATCATTAATAAAAGACTAAACTCCTCAAAAATGCTGTTACCTAATAGTGTTGCAGTTGTAGTGAAGAAATGGCATGCCAAGTCTGAAAAGATGTAGAGAACAGAGTCAGGTTTAGAGATTTCATGGAATCCAAATTTCAAGTTTGAATTTCACGAAATTTACTCAACAGTAGATCCTGTTCAACTATATACATAACATTGTAACTTCTTGAGTTTGCATATCAGCTGCCCATAGCAAGGCGTGGTTTTTATAGACAGAACATAGATAGCCATAAACAATTTTTAATTTTTAAAGATACTAGGTGGCATCCGTCTACCTTGAGTAGCAGGCCAGGCCAGTGCATATGATGGAGTTGAAAACAGCAGCTGGTATGTAGTACCAATGGAACATACTGTTCACCCATTTCTCAGGGAAACAATATGATGAATAAGTAATGGCAGTCCCTGCAGATACACAAACAAACATGAATACAGTAAGGTGCAGGGTAAAAATTTAAACCCCAAAATGTTTTTTATTACAAACTGTAATCAAATGACTATGTGAATACAAATGAATATGCATTGGCGGATAACATTTATTTATATATTTTAGAATGTCATATTTTGTGTAAAATCTGGAGGAGGGTGACTGGAAAGCATTCGCACCAAGACTGTAGAAGCTGAGGGCCCCGTAGTCGAAGAAGAAGCAGATATGTCTGGCGCGCACTGACATAGTGCTGAAGGTGTGAGCACAGCTAGACGCCAGAGGATACACACAGCAGGAGGTCAGGAACATCAACAGGGGCCACACATAAGGGTCACGCCATTCATCCTGCACAAATATGACTGTCAACAGTTTCCAAAGGAAGAACCTGCCAGCCGAAAGAAAGAAAGAAAGTAGGAAAGAAAGAAAGAAAGAAAGAAAGAAAGAAGCTTAGCCCATGCATCTGGAAGCTCCATTTATCAAAGCAAAAAAAACCCACATAAATTTAGTCAACACAAAACCAATGCATGTTTGACAAACCCAGAAAATGGCACAGCAGTAAAACAGAAGCGACAGCTTACATAAGGATCTGATGAAAAAAGAGGTCACACATTTAATAATTGGCGCACCATCAACAACATGTTTGTCTATTGCCTTGAATAATAATGGACCTCAGGCAGCTTCTCTTAACTGCAATGTTTATTTATTGTGTGCAATCAAAGTAGAACATTACTGCTCAGATCACCTGATTCACAGTGACTTGGGATCCGCAGCTCAGTCTCCCATTATAAAATACTCTGTGGATTTACTCTAAGCAACAACCCCCGCATCTCCATAGGTATATAGTTGAATGTGTTTGGAATATTTTGGCATTGGGAATACTAAAAGCTCAGTGGGGAATACTCACAAAACCACTCAACACTAAAAAACATAATCACATGACTTCATCCAATAACAACCTAAAACAAATGCCCTTGTTTTTGGAACAGGACACGCTAAATTATGCTTTAGTTTGGAAGGGGTTGCAATGCTCTGAGGATGTGCATATTGCTGTCTTTTACATAATCAAGAGAAAGAATGCTAAAAGCCTGCTTGGATACGCAGAGCACACACATAGATCAAATTCCAGTCATTACCAAGATCTTATTTCATTCATACTATCACAAACGTACAGAACTTCCCATGTGAATTTTGTACAGTGCTGTACAATTACTACTGATCTTTGTAAATTTGGAAGAGATATTAATTTAACTATACAGTTTTACTGGAAGAAAAATCAGACACAGGTGTAATCTTCATAAAACAAGTGCGGATGTAAGAAATATACCAGGTAGGGAGAAAATGGGTCCAAATGTTGAGGGTTTCATTTGTAAGCTGGAAGAGACTAAGGACACACTCTTTGGCAGAGCTGCAGGGGTGACGGTACCCTGACATAATCCCATCCTCATGGAAGACCTGTGTTGGACAGATAAGTGAAGAGCAGGTGAGAGAGCCCCTAAATGGAAGAACTCCATCAACAAATGTGAGTTTATCTGCTCTCGGCACATAGGAATGAATAGACAACCTTGACTTGCTCCTGAAAATAACGCAATGCTAACATTTCTGGATCAATATTACAGTGTTGTGTGTTTTTTTGCTCAATTTTCCAAGAAGTAAGAAGACTTACTTTGGGAACCTGATTGATGGTAAAGACTCGAGGTAGTTTGATGAGGCTCAGCATAATGGAGGTGAAAGGCACAAGTGGTCAGGAGAGACGTGCAGAAGAAACATCTCATCTGGAGAGCAACAACAATCCTGCGACCTCTTATTCTGGACTTTAGTCTCTGTCTCCACCTCTCCTGGGTCCAGCCTTCCACCCACACTGAGACTATCCACCCCTAAAGCTCTTTGTGGAATCTCCTACACCTACAGAGACAGTATACAGGAGAGTGAATACTCACTAGTGACACTTAAGTCAGATGAATCCTCATTAGCTTTCATTCAAACACTCAGAACAATTATGTAAATCCTGATCAACGAAACTCACAAAGTACAAAAAAAAAAAAAATGTCAACACCGGTTAACATACCCCTGAGGACACCTTATTCAAAATCTCAGAGACTGAGCACTAAAATGTGGTTCAGATCTACAAATATAAGACATAGGAAAAAAAATAAATTCAGCTTTTTTTTTTTTTTTGAGTGTACACAACTACTAACGCAACAAAGAAAAGCAATGTGCAACTGTAAATATTAAACAAAAATCAAATCATGTGATCCGTGAATGTGGCTGATGATATGTACAAACCAGACATGATAATAATCATTTTAACATATAGAAAACTCATGGAATAAAACTGACATAATACCTTGAACAACAAGTTCTATCTCGGTTATAAATGTAAACATTATACAGGAGCAGGGCACAGATGAAACACAGCAAGTAAGTGAGATTTCATGCCTTCAATGTCACCTTTCCACTTCAGCCTGTGTGTAATGATTAATCTGTCATTTCTTTCATATTTATTTACACAGAGAAAAGCCACCTCAGAAATACCAGACAATCCTCAAGTTCACAAATGTCAGTGGATAATTAACTCATAATGGAGAGGCAAAGTGACATTTAACACACTTTTGGAAAAATATTTACTATTGTAACTCCACTGTACAAATCTGAGTGAAATGTTAATATCCAGCCTGTTTCTTTTCATCAGTTTGGCATTGTTTTCACGTATCAACATATGTAAAGAAGAGCGTTTCCAATTTTCAAAGAAATCAAGCCCCGGGGTTGAAGTTTAGACAAAAGAACTTTGCTTTTCCACATGAGTCATTTCTTCAACACCTAGGCCTATGTCCTGAACAGTACACACAAGCAGAAACAATCGGCCTTCATTGGGCGTTTCATTTTGCCCACTGAATTATAGACCCAATCGACAGAATTAATATTCAACCTCTTAACTAAACTCATGAAAACAGGCAATGCAGGTTTACCCCATGTATCCAGTTTAACGCTGGGTATAACTCAGACATTGGTGCAGAGTTGTTGGATCTGTTTGACAGAGTTAAACGAGAGAAGCCTAATGTGACCCGTTTTGGAGTGTCAATTGTTTTTGTTTTGTTTAGTTTTTCTGTTTTGCTTTTCAGATATTTGCTGTTCATGGTTACAACACCAATATTCTGACAAGCCTATGCTACACCTGCTTGATCCTCAGTTGCCACATGAACACTCCCAAAGAAGTAACCTTGCATCAATACCCGGGGTGGGAAACAACCACGGAATCCAGGAAAACTGGTTAACCAGTTCCTTCAGACCTTCTTGGGACATATCTATAGAAATGGTAATTTCACGGGGAGTATCGTTTATAACATCTTCTACAACAGCGACTTCATATTATCCCAACGAACTGGGGACATGGTAATGAGTTACAGATGCTAATTACATTGACCGCAATAATGCCTGTTGTTTCAACCATACAAAGGATGATATCAGTAATTTGGGGATTTCTGTCAATCGGTTGTGACGCCCAGTCGTCCCTTTCGAGTTTCCACAGCCCCAACGAGGCGGACGCTATATTAAGTAGTTCATCTAACTGCACACGTGAATTTATTTCGACAGAATATCTTCATGTAATATTCTGTTTATCTTTTGTTTTTTCATAGGATTAGAAATCGCACTGACAGTGCACACTCACGATACAATCCAAGAGATGTGAGGGTATGATAAAGATGGACAGAACTTGAGGTCAGTTTGTTTTGAGAGCTACCTTTTCATCGATTCGTACATGAAACATTAAAAGTGTTAAATACGCAAAACATACTACGAAGAGAAGTTACAAAGCTTAACTGCATCACTTACACAGGGTGAAAAGGCACTAACATACCAGCAGACCAAACAGGTTCCAAACACTCACAGACGTTAGACCAGTCCCAAAGTAAATTATTCGAACATTTACACTGTGCGGCGGGCAACTTAGGTGTGCTGCAGCAATTGCATTAACTATCAACTTACGTTAGATGGCTGACACTTGGAACCAGTGCAGATATTTGGTGTGTGACTTGGTTCGTAGCTCCATCCTTCCAGTAGTTTAGAACAGGCAAGACAGGAAAACATGCCTCTCTTTGTTGTCGTTGTCAGCTGTGTGTCCCTGAAGTGATCTGATTGGTTAACTCTGCTCATCTTGTCCGCGCCGTATCCAAGATGCTCTGTGGAATTGCAAACAGGGCGTCACAAGGAATTTTGGATAGTAACGCGTTTACATTACTTACACTGCACGGTAATTCTATACCACTTGTATGAGTCCCAAATTACTATAACCAGTTCGAAGCCGTGCACGTTTCATATCAAAGTCTAACACATTTCGAAGTAGGAGTGATTGTACTATTACGGTACAACACCACTAAAATACTAAGTGTTTACTATACTTTGTTTTGTTTTCAAATTTTAGAATGCACAATCATTTGACATGACGATATGAAAAATATTCGGATTCCTTTAAGCTGCCACCAAAAAAATTAAAAATATGTTTGTTTTTAAAACATGTTTACATTCAGGTATTTTGACGGCACTAAAACAGAAAGTAGTGATATATGTTGGGTTAATCAGACAGACACAGCGTGAGTAGGGGAGAAAGGGGACATCCATTTTTAGTTCCAAATATTCTGTCTCCGAGTGGTCTCTGGTCTTTGACTCTCGACTAAGTGGGCTCCGCACTGGACTCGGTAGGTGAAAGGACAAGTTCTGGCTGACATTGTTTGTGGGGATAAATTTTGTCTCTTTTACAGCGGCAGGAAGGGTGAGACAAGTTAATTTGACCCCGAAATTCATGGTGCAGTGCAACATAAGTTCATAATTCTGCGAGTCCCTCACCACGGATATGTCAAAATTGATATTATGGGTATAAAGACAAAGGTTTACACAATACTGCCATCTAATGGTGAGAACATTTCACAGTTCCACAAGTTACAAAACACCGACGTCACGGCTCAATCTGTACATGCCCACACACGTGTAGAAATGATTCGCCGTTCATTAATGCACTGTAGAAATCGATAACACAAGGAACGATATTCGAACTCTGCAACGATTTGTAAGAAATTTTCATCTTTGTTTTTGCACTGCTCAGGTATGGGCGAGAGAATCCACTTTTCCGCTTGATTGTTCCTGGTTGTTTTACTTCTATATCTTAGGAAGTTGCTCTTGCATAACCTCCTGTTAAAGGCGGTCGGTGCACTGAAAAATAGTTGTGGAAATAATTAAATATGTGTGCATACTAAAATTGTACGTTTGGTTCATAACCTAACAGTGGGTTTGATTTTATCAAAACATCATAGAAAGAATGGCGAGGAAAAAGGCTGCCGAGGACACGTCTGGACCCAAGCAGAGGTTGGTCTCCCGAGGTATGAAGAAACGGAATGGGACACCTTCTGAGACCGTTGCAAAGAAGCTGAAGGCAATGAAAGATGGAGAGACCTCTTCGAAAAATGGTGTGCTTGAGCAAGATAAAACGTATTTTTATGTTTTATAATAGTTTACATTATAAACACGTTTCATTCGTTCAGCTGTATGTTGTAGTTTATCAGCAGTCAACCATGTGTATACATTACTCATGACATTACGAGAAGTTGAATATATCTGAGGAGATGCAAATTTACAATACGTTGAAGTAAACGCAAACGGCTACCTACTCTGGATGACGGAAAAGTCCTGTCACAGCTACTAATGATTTTTTTTCCCTTAGTGTGTTCATGACATTTATGGGTTTTCGGCTACCAGGGGGACTTTAAAGTACGCTTGTATATCACTTTATAGAATCATACATACAAGCCAGTGTGAAGTGGGTGGGAAGTCAAAAGAAAGCATCCCAGTCAAGTGTTCTACATTACATCTACCGGAGTTCCTTGGGGCAAACCATTCATTCTCATCTGCGACAGGTAATAAGGCATGTTCAGCGTAACCCTTTGCACTCTGAGATACAAAGAAGAAAATGATTGGATATCTTACCATTTTTCTTGCCATCAGAAGTGGAAATGAAAAGTTGTTTCACTTTTTCAAAACAAATACGTTGACCCATTTCATGTTCTTAGTTCCATGTCTTCCTATTATTTTTAACCTGTTATGCTGTTCGTTGTCATATTAAATACCCACATTAGGACTGATGTAATTGTTCTGTCTCTTTCTCCAGTGTCTCCAGGAGCCCTTCATTCGCTCTCTTGGGTCCTACCAGCTCCACCGCACAGCCAGTCCTTTTGACCGCAGGGTTACATGTCTAGAATGGCACCCCACCCACCCCACAACCTTAGCAGTGGGCTCCAAGGGTGGTGACATCATCCTGTGGGATTATGGGGCTCTTAATAAGACCACCTTCATACAAGGGGTGAGAATGAGACAAAATAACTTCACATAATCAAAGCAGCGCAATCATAATCAGGCTGATTCAAAGTTAAACATTAACTTGCCTTACAGACTGTGTATTGTTTGATGTGATAACTGCCCAGTGTTGAGATCAAGCTTTGATCAAGTAATGGCTCTACTAAAGAAACTGCCCCCCCCCCCCCCAGATTGTAAACATATTACTCGGCAGTAATTTGCTCTTCCACATTCCTTTGAACAGTAAAACCATTCATTTAAAATTAAAGCTGCGGGTAGTGTGCATAAGATGTAGAGTACTTTCAAGATAGTTGTAATACTACTCAGTGGTCCATGTTTTTCAAGTTAAAGAGAGTATGACGTGTGTTCAGACTCTCCCCTTTGTTCTCTGTCTAGATGGGAGCTGGAGATTCTGTAACTGACATGAAGTTTAACCATTTCAATACCAATCAACTGTTCACCTCATCTATTGGGGGAACCACCACCCTTCGGGATTTCAATGGGACGATTATAAGAGTTTTTGCCAGCACAGATTCATGGGAGTAAGAGAGGGTTGTTTTAAAAAAAAAAACTCTTCCCTTATTGGCCTTTCACTTCTGTCCTGCTTCAGACATGTCATAAAGTCATTAAAATTCCCTGAGAAAATGGACCAACATCGCTGTTTTTTTGTAACAGCATATATTGATCGTGGTGAGGTGAAATGTAAGGTAGTGGAGCAGAGTGGACTTAACACTGTATCAGTGGCATCACTCTTTGACAGGTGCAGAAGTGTTTTTAGGTGCGAGTGAGCAGTCATTCCTGGGTGGGCTTAAGACTGAGCACACATGAAATCATCATGTTGAAGGCCTACTCTGTTATCACTGTCAGCCCAAACGTTGTGACGGCTCAGCAAAGTGACTGTGATCGTGATCAGGGAATTGCAATCCTTGGCACTCTAGTGAAATTGCCACAACAAAGGCCCAACTACCCTGTTTAGTGAGCAGAGAGCTGAAATCATGAAGATGTTGTTTCTGACAGTCATTGAGTGCACTCACTTGATGCTTATGTGCCAGGTTAATCCAGCTGGTTTGTGTGCAGTTTTGTGTTGTGTAGCACAGTGGTTCTCAATTCTGCTCCTGGGGGACCCCTGCTCTGCACGTTTTCCATCTTTCCATGCTCTACCTACCTGACTGAACTCATCAGTGGTACTTTTGATTGGCTGAGCACACCTGATTCAATCAAAAGGATATTAATCACACTAATCAGGTGTGTTTTGAGCAAGGATAGATAGAAGATATGCAGAGCAGGGGTCCCCCAGGAGTAGGATTGAGAACCACTGGCGTAGCACACTCTAGGTGGGTCATTCATGGTTTAGTTGGCGGTTCCTTGGCTACTCAGTCGAATTATTACATTTTTATGTGTCTACGCTTCTGTCTTTTAGATTGTACTGGTCTCTTGCGAGTCTGTTGTCTGTTTTTGCATTGTGGCCACTGTTGGCACCAGTTACAAAACATGCTTAGCTTCCTCCATAAGGACTTGACTTCTTGACCCCCCCAACACAGTCTTTCATGGTGTAGCTATTTGACCAGTTTTTTGTGTTTCTCCTTTTTTTAAGCCAGTGTTCCTCATTAAGGTCTCATAAACAAACATGGTTTCCACATGCACGATGAAACAGATTGTTTTTCGGACGTGCTCTCAGAGAACACTGAATCCATTTCTTAGACTTTTGCCATTTTATTGTAAATAGGCACCGATCCATCACCCTGTGTCACAGTTGGGGACCTTCATGCGTCATATTGTTCAGTGGGTCAGTGTGCAAGCACCACTGCACGTCCGGGCTTGGTCTACAGTGGTTCGATTTGTCCTGTCAATTGGCTTAATAGTTCAGTTTTGAGCTTTTGTTTTTGTCTTTGTGTGCATACAGAAGGGAGCCTGTGACTTTATTGGTGAGCTGAAGTTTTGTCCCACGGACACGTCCAAAGTGTATGTCGCCTCAGGTGACGGCACACTGACCGTTCAGAGCTTTGAAGGGCTCCCCGCTGAAAGACTGTCTCGAACTGTGGACTGTGGGCATGATCACCACAATGTCTGGTGAGGCTTCATCCGGTTTTAGATTTTGCCACATACCGTAACGATCAGTGGATCACGCCATTAGTCCACGCAGTCATGAATAAAGATCATCTGCATGCAAGTGTCACTGGGTGATGTTCACTTGTACATGGTGTGCTCTGTTAAATAGTCTCTTAGTCTTTCAACATAAGATTTAAAAGACTTGGAGATTTATAGTGCTTACCTGTTATTTCAGTTAATAAGTTGTCCCTCTGCCCCTTTAGGTGGAATTTGTCAGTTTCCACTCCGTTGTCATTTGATGTGTAGTAGAACCACAGTTTACCACATATGCATGTGTACCACATTCACTTCTTTCTTTCTTTCTTTCTTTCTTTCCTTGGGCTACTGGACCAGTGTTGTAGTTAAGAGTGTGTGAATTTCCATCTGGAAGAGTATTTGCCATAAGGATGTACGACTGTTTTATAGATAACATCCCTTCGTCTTTACAGTTACTGGTACTGTTGTGTGGACGTGTCACTGAGCAGACAGATGCTTGTCACTGGAGATAATACTGGACGTCTCTTACTCCTTGGCCTCGATGGAAAAGAGGTAACAGCTAAAAAATTAGGACAAAAACATTTTTTTAGTGCATGTGTAGTTGAAAACCCTTTTGTCTTACATTTTAATTCTTTACAGTTTTAGAATTTAGAATTTCTAATAATACCTTTAAATTCTGAGTGGCTTTCTGTTTGTTCTGTCCCAGTTTTCCCTAACATTTTCATTTTGTCAGATTTTCAGTGATAAGTTACACAAAGGCAAAGTGACCCATGCAGAATTCAACCCTCGCTGTGATTGGCTGATGGCAACATCATCTGTTGATGCCACAGTGAAACTGTGGGATCTTCGGAACATTAAGAACAAGAGTAGCTATCTCCATGAAATGCCTCATGACAAACCAGTCAATTCAGGTGAGCAGGCACCTGCCTGGTCTGCCTATCTACAGTAAACCGATATATCCCAGAAGTTTTAATTATCTCTTATAATGAGATCCATTCAAATATCAGTAGTAGTGAGGAATATGAAACAAATTGAAAAAAAAAAGTATCTCTCCAACAGTGTTTGATCAAACTCCTTAAGTGAAAAGCCAATCTAATTTCTTTGTTTTGTTTTTTTTCTCTCTCAACTGGGCTTAACAACACAGCTTACTTCAACCCAACTGACAGCACTAAGCTTCTCACTACTGACCAAAAGGACCAGATCAGGGTGTACTCCTCCTCTGATTGGTCCAAACCAGAACAGGTCATTCTACACCCACACCGGCAATTCCAGCATCTAACCTCCATCAAGGTTAGTGCCTAATAACTGGCCTGAATAAATGCCGCACTTTACCAGTTATTTTCCATTTTGCTTGTCGTATCAAAATTAACATAAATCATTGTCTGTAAGTCCGGTCCTTGAGGGCAGAGTCCTGCAACTAATTGCTTTATGCACAACAAGAATGTGAGTTACACATTCAACAATCTATCAGAAAAATTAAGTATTTGGTTGTAATGAAACACAAGGGGACTTTTTCACCCTGGTTGAAAGGAATGAACCAAAACAGTTCTGCCTTAACACTGAAGTCTACATCTGTGGCCAAGACTTTCATTGCACCACCATTTTTGCTGCAGGCCACCTGGCATCCTGTGTATGACCTCATCATCGCTGGCCGTTACCCCGATGACCATTTCCTGCCTGGGGATCTCAGAACTATTGATTTCTTTGATGCCAACACAGGCAAACTGGTGCATCAGCTGCGAGACCCCAATGCCTCTGGGATCATATCTGTAAGTGTTTGGTCTTCAGAACTGTCACTGCTGTGGGGTTTTACTGATGGACAGTAATGTAGATTTACTGCATTCATATTAAATCAGAGAAAAACTGTAGAAGAGTAAAATATTTTTAATGTAGAAGGGTATGTTTAATAAACATATATTTTAATCTTAAGCATGAACTAATAAATCATTGTTGCCTACTTATTGGGCAAATAAATCTCATTTAATTGTTCAGTTTATATAGTTAACTGCAGAAAACTGCTATGAAATCAGTCAGAGCGTAAAAATACTGTGGTTCACAAATGTCTTTACTTTCTCTCAGCTCAACAAATTTAATCCAATGGGAGATGTACTGGCATCAGGAATGGGTGAGTGTTTTGTGCATTTTAACCATCAAGGTTTTAAAAAAGATGCATTCTTTGGGAATAGAGGGTATTTGCTTAATGTTTTTATCATAAGTAAATGTCTTCTTGGACATTTCTTCTTAACCTCCAATTACAGGTTTTAATATTCTGGTATGGAACCGCACGGACAGTGTAAACAGCACACAGGGACAGCAGATGAGAAAGAGAGGAGAGGAGAGAGGAGGCAGAGCCAGAGCCTCCAGAGCCCAGCGTAGTAATCCCCCCCGCCCCCCAAGAAGAGGGACCGCAGAAGATGCAAAGCTTAAGAAAAAACTAGCATCTTTGGAGTCAGCAGAGACCAAGTCTAGGGCCAAACGTTCAGCCGATGAAAATAAAACACAGAAAAGCAAGAAAAAGTAAGGTCTATGTTTGTCTGCTGACTGTATATAATGATCACTTTACTGCAAAACAGCATTAAATGTGGGTAGCTGCTCTATAACAACGACTGGTTCTATCTTCAGTAACAAACTGTTCCACACACTGCAGGACATCTCAAGAGTATTTTCCTCTGATATGTACACTTTGCTGGACAACTGCATGAAGCCAGAGTTATAAGTTTCAATTTCTCTTTGTATTTTGTACTCTATATTTTTTGACACTTTCATAAATAAAACCACATTTTAATAGGAGTGCAGGCATGTATATATGATCTTTGGTATATAAAGTACAAGACATTGATCAGGTTTTTAACATATTTAAGAAGAATGGAAGAGATCATTTCCACCAAACAAATAAGGTAATATGAGTTTTGAGTGATTACAAGAGAGTGTTTTACGCAGCACTGGATAAAGACTCAGCAACAGTGTCTCCTAATTCTAATTTCTTTCAAATCGGCACGTAGCAACAGAAAATGAATGCCCTCATTGCTTTCTCCAAAGTGTTATGAAGATTTGCGTAGCTGAACGAAAGTAGCATTAGCCAACCTGCCCAGAATGTTTCCCCAGACTTTCTTTTCACTTTCCAAATTCTGATGCTGAACCTGGTAAGCTGAGTAAGCAGTTCCCAGGATAAGCCTCTCAAACCGGTGTTGAGGAAGAGAGTTCTCGTGGTCTTCCAGAGTTACCAGCAGGTCCTCCATGGCAGGCGCGGTCTTCGGTATGTTGTCATTTATTAGGGCAAGGAACGCTCGCCCCTGTCTCATTGAAGCCATTTCTTCATCACGCAGAGCAACATTGTTATCGTGGTCGATCACCAGCCCATTCAGCAAAAACTATGCGCAAGAACGAAAAAGAACATGGATGAAAATTTGTCATAAATCCAGTCTCTACTGCCTTTCCTTCGTCCTTGAACAAAGTAAATTTATGTTGTGCACCCTGAAATGCTGCATTACCTAGAATCCTCCTCTGAAGGACATTGCAATATCGATAGAATAATTTACAAGGTTAGTTATTGTTGCACCGAGTATATTAAACAATAAAACTCCTCCCCGAGAACGGGTTAACGATGGAATTTGTGTCTTATTAGATGGAAATCTAACTGCTTTTTCGTTTTAAAGCAAAAGAAATGTTTTAAAGGCGAAAAAACTTACCTCAAACATCAGGTTGGCATCATTAACGGATTTGACAAAACCTTGGTTACCGGCACCTCCATATACATCAGCAGATACATCTAAAAACGTGTTAAATGATATATGTATCTTCCCTTAAAGTTTCAGGTCTGAAAACTAAAGCAACAGACTGAGTGAACACGTTAATTATAAAATTCAAATCTCGAAGACAAACGTGTACCACTAATGCAGGGCGTGAATTTTGCAGAATGTTTATCGGTGTTAAAAGCAGTTTCCACAAAGTCTGTGAGAGGGCTTTACGCGCGACTCTACAATGTAAAGCTTAGGCACTCTAGAATAATGTCAAGGCGCTTTTCACTGACGCATATGTTTTAAATTGTTTACCTGAGATATTCCAAAAGCCAACAAAGCCAGCGAGACAGAGAAAAAGCGATGCAAATATAACAGACTCAGTTTTCGTGGACATCGTCACGCAATCAAAATTCCATCCGCGTGATTGCAGTAGCTGGCCAAATACGCAGGCACTTCTAGCTGGATTGCACTCTTTCTAAAAAAATCCCCGAGACTCTGTGAATCTGAGGAGCTGCAGTATTTTACCTCGCATTCCTCCAGCTCGACGGAAAACCAGTATTTGGGCCAGCACAGTTTTAAAAGGATATGCAAAAATATGTGGTAGGGGGGTGACAAGACCCGATTGACTAAATTGGGCACCTGAGGCATCCGGCAATAACTCATCACCTTTTAATAACATATTTATGACACAGTATTCACAGATGCAAGATATGTTGTTATAATAATTATGGGATCGATCAAAAAGAAGAAAAAAATAGTAGGTGTCCCGGGGTTATAGTAGCGTTGACATAAAAGAAGTACGAACCCGTTATTTCACTTTTTTAAATTTTGCAATGACAGACCTCCAACACACCGCGGCAGCAACTACAAGTACATACACACCAAAGTGTTTTCCCTTGACTATAGGATTGTTTTCTTCCCGGGGAGTACCAAAGATTCTGTAAATGGTCAAGATTACCAACAGTTAATTTCCTTCCGCATCCAGGGGCACGAGAGTCATGTGGTAAATACATGACAAAAGTTCGAGCACTAGAGAATGGATTCGAACATATGGACGGTCTGTTAATATCGGAGCAGTTTGGCTGTGATTTAAAGACTTGACAATGCATCAGTTACGTTTTATTTGACTTTATTTCCTGGGTCATGACGTAATGTTCAGTCATGTTAATATCTGTTTAGCCGTGACGCTAGCAGCTTTGCACAAGCATGTAAATCACTTATATAAGGAAATTCATTTTGTCCTGTAACAGAATGTATTCGGATATGACTAATTTAAAATTTAACTGAGTAGTGTTTTAATATCATTCTGTGGCTTACAATAGGCTTGATTAACATTTTAGCCTTAAGTATATTGGATTCTAAACATTGAGCGCCTATTGCTTGAGTCCTCTAACGCCCCCCGTCGCCCAAAGTTGAGTTACTACAGAGAACCTGAGTTGGAAGTCTAGCCAGACGAGCAGCTTTGGAGACACATCCAAATCAAACACACACCGGTACGATTAATCTTACCACTAATTTGGAAAGTTTTGACCCTTTAAACAATTTCTTTTCAATTGTAACACTTTAGAGGAAGCTATATTATTACTGGATTGCAGAGTTCCATATGCCACCAAGCGCTGCACACTAGTTAGCTTTCGAGATGTCTGGCTAACAGTGAGCTAAAGACAGTATGGGACTGTATGGGAATTTCTCTGTAAAGTTAGCAAAGGTTCGTTAGCAAGATGCCTCAGAGCTTCAGAGTGGAGACAGGCGCATAGTGTCTGACATCAGCTAACATTTTTAAATCAACATCACAGCATATGCATTCGAAGTATTTTTCCAAACTTGTACAGCCTGTAAAGCTACAATAGTTTGCTTGTTCACTGGATGATTAACTCGTAAAAAGATTTGCCTTTATTTAACTTGTATTTTATGAAAACTGCTAGCTAGCGATTGTCTAGCAGCAGAAGTCACCTATCAAAAGTTCCCCAATCAGCTAAATTGACGGTAGCTAATCATATATGACTACTTATGATTAGCTACATTAGGCTATGTAATCTATAAATACCTGCTAACTGATAAGGTTCATGACGCCTGTGTGTGTTATCACGAACGTTACAAATTGTAATAACTTAATTTGTATGAATGGTGTGAACTGTTAAGAGCTAACGACAACTTAAAATTTCGCTTTGATGGTTTTAATGTGCAGCTGCTTTCTATTAAAAATACTCACGTGACTGGAGTCTCGTGACCTTTGACGCACAGAGCATCGTGCAGTACGACGTTTCAGGTAACGTTGCAGCCTTTCGCAATACGTTTAAATTCTCAACAGGTTATCCAGTTTGAGGTCTAGTTGAGGTATAAAAACAGAACTCATTCAGGACATGCAGTGTGTTACGCATTTGTAATATTATTTTTCCATATTAACAGATGCCATGGAGTCAAGTGATGATGGTGGACTCAGTGTGGGGGGTTCAGTAGGGGAGGAAAACTACTTCCAAGGATACACCTTCACAGATCGTTCCCATTCCAGCCGGGTTGTGAAAAGCATTATGGAGCTGTGTCTGGAAAACGGCCTGTTTGCCGATGTCACCATCATGGTGGATGGGAAAGAATTCCAGTTACACCGCTTGGTGCTTTCTGCGCAGAGCAGTTTCTTCAGGTCAATGTTCACCTCCAACCTCCGAGAGGCTCACGATCGCAATATTGAACTGAAAGATGTGAGTGCCCCTGTCTTTCAGTTACTGGTGGACTACATCTACCATGGCACCATCAAGCTAAGGGTGGAGGACCTGCAGGACACCTATGAAATGGCTGACATGTATCAGTTAACAGCCCTGTTTGAGGAGTGTTCCCGCTTCCTCTCACGAACTGTGGAGGTCAAGAACTGCCTGCAGGTAGAACCACTAAGAACAGAGATTTACCTCAGATCTTCTTCATCTGCCAAAATAATGAAGTCTTTCTTGCTTAAATACTTAAAAACTGCTCAGTTGACCTAATAAATTTAAGTTTAAACTCCATTTTAGGTGATGTGGCTGGCAGACAGACACAGTGACCAAGAACTATACACTGCTGCTAAGCACTGTGCCAAGATTCACCTGGTTCAGCTGCACCAGACTGAGGAGTTTCTCAACCTTCCCCTCTGCCTCCTCATGGACATTATCAAAGGTGAGTCCAACAGGAAAGGTTTTTTTAAAAAAAAAAAGGTCTTATAATTGTCTTATTGTAATATCTTAACCTGATTCTCTTGAAAATTCAAAACATGTCATTAACACAAAACAAGTGTTTTGTAAACTTGACTCTCAACCCATTATTAGATGGTGTACCAAGCTCTCAAAACCCAACTGCAGCGATCGAGTCCTGGATAAACCACAACAAGGTTGAGAGAGAGGAGTTCTCAAATATGCTTCAAGATAGCCTAAAGGTGAATGCAGTAACAGACTGAAATAATAGCCTAATAAGTAAACAGTTCTGTCTCCTCTGATATCTGGAATTAACTTTGCGAAACCCAAGCTTCCTGCTCTGGTGGTTGTCCTTATAAGTGTCATTTTTAAATTAAGATCACCTCATTTGGCTTGATCTCATCATTAGTCTCTGATTCTTATATTTGAATCCTAGGAGATTGGTGAAAATGTGCACATATACCTGATCGGTAAGGAGGATACACGTACACACTCGCTGGCCGTTTCCTTACACTGCGACGAATATGACGCCATCAGCGTGAGTGGCCAGAACAGCCTGTGTCACCAGATTACCGCTGCCTGCAAACACGGTGGTGATCTTTACGTGGTGGGGGGGTCCATCCCTCGTCGAATGTGGAAATGCAACATGCACACAATGGACTGGGAACGCTGTGCCCCTTTGCCCCGTGACCGTCTCCACCACACGCTGGTCTCCGTCTCCTCTGAAGACGCCATCTACTCTCTGGGCGGGAAGACCTTGCAGGACACTCTGTCCAACGCCGTCATTTACTACACCGTAAGGGACAATATGTGGACAGAGACCAGCCAGCTGGACACAGCCGTGTCTGGAGCGGCTGGGGTCAATCTTGGGGGGACGATTTATTTGTTAGGTGGGGAGGAGAACGACATGGACTTCTTCACAAAGCCCTCCCGACTCATCCAGTGCTTCGACACTGCCACGCAGAGGTGTCAGACCAAACCCTACATGCTGCCTTTTGCTGGGTGCATGCACGCGACTGCTCACAAGGACCTGATTTTTGTGGTTGGGGAGGGAGATTCTTTGGTGTGTTACAATCCCCTGTTGGACAGTTTCACCCGCTTACGTTTTCCTGAGGTGTGGAGCTGCGTTCCCTCTCTGTGGAAGGTGGCCAGCTGTAATGGCTGTATTTATGTGTTTAGGGACAAATGTAAGAAAGGCGACGCTAACACGCTTAAGCTAAATCCTGCTACGTCGGTGGTCTCAGTTATTAAAGGCATTAAGATCCTCCTTACAAACTGGCAGTTTGTTTTGGCGTGATATCTCACTGAATTGATACTGGGGACTAAAGATGTGATTTTCGGTGCGTAGGGCCACATGAGATTTCATTTGCCAGCTAAGTGCAGAGGTGGTGTTGAGGTGATAAATGAATGAGGGATGGAGAGAGAAGATGAGCAGGTCTCTCAGTGATGAGCCACACTGTGGTTAAATGAAATTTTAGTAAAGCCTTGTAAAAAATTAAGTGATGAACTTGTGTAATTGCTTTCTTCATTTTTCTACTTCAGAGTTGATCATTGAATATTCTCTGGATGTTGTTGACTTTGCAGATGTATTGCACAATGTAAAAGTTATGTTTTTCTCCTCTTAAAAGAAGTTTTTGACTCTTTAACTGCATAAAATCTCATTTCAGCTAGTCAATATCTTAAGAATGGAATTATACTTGAAATCATTCTCATGGCAAAATCCAGGTAGTTTCCCCGTTTTCTTTCCAACCAGGCATTTTCTGCTTTGACCTAAATGAACCTGTCTCACACCAGGTCTTGAAATATCTCTCCATTTGTTCACATCATTCCATACTCTTGGTCATTTATGTTCAGTGTTAATGCCACAGTGGAAGCACACAACCTTGCACAACTTTTCACTATTCAGCTTTATCTTCACAAGACAGAAAGAGTTACCATCCCTTCCCGAAAGCAAACACATGGAAAATGTTTTTTTACTCAGCTGCTTGTTGTAGATGAGCATCATTGGTACCCATAGAGGGTAAAATATTTTAAAATGTCTTTTTCCTAATCACGAAGGGAACAAATGAATAATCCTCAGCCTCTCGACAGCTGGAACACTGAGTATGGAACATTCTGTGTTGTTATAAAATTATATGTGTTCCCTTTGCTTCCCTGTTTTCATAGCTGTCCTTGACCTTTGTTGGAACAGTGCTCATGCATATTTTTCTCTTGGAGAGACATTCTCATGTTTTTTTTTTTTTTACTTTGGTAAATCTTGCTAATAACTCATAAAGGACCCTGTAGGGCCTCAGATGTTTTATGTCAGTGTCTGAGATGTAGGCCTGCACAGGTCAGCTGACATTTGCATTAAAGTATTGTGAGATATCCACGGTGTTTTTTTTTTTTTTTTTTTAATCTTGATGTGTCTGATGGAGCACAATTTCTTTTGATGGTATTATCCTAATTAGGTTCATGCTGGTTGAAATAAGTGTGTGATTAAAGCATGTAAAATAAAGATAAACAAAGTAAAGCATTGCTCTACATCATCAGACAAAGAAATTATACTGACATGATCTCACCCACTGAGCCCGGTTTGAGAATTACCATAGAAGCAGAACTGATTTTATGCCACATGCATAGTAACAGCGTATTTCTAAGGACACCATGCTTCCCAAAAGCACTTCTCTGGCATTGAAATCAATCTTAATGCTCTTTCTATTTCACTACAAAACATCCTCTCATTCACACTTAGCTGGTTACGTAGCCATTTTAATCAAGACTAATAATTACACAATTATTTTTTACATTCTCTGTAAGTAATTGTGTGTTCAGCTGAGGAGAATAAAACAGCAATTATCCTGTTTTTCAAGACTTGCACACATTAATTCATCCAAGAAAACATTTACAGTTACAGATAAATCACAGTTCCACAATAAGTGTGGACGCAGTGTCTTAAGTGCCAGCACTCCAGGGATTGTGTTATGACAAAGACGTGACTTACAACCTGTGTGATTTATCTTTGGAAAGGGACCCTATCCTGTGAATGGCAGGGGCGATAAAAGCGTCTATTTGTATCCTTGTGCCAGGGTAAAAGGGGACAAGGAAGGGAAGGAGAAAATTGAGCTTCGCTCAAGAGGCTGACAATTCGATCCCATTGATGTGTTTCAAGAAGCTGAGGTACTGTAACTCAAGTCAAATACCATGTCAGACTTTGTGAACTATTCTAGGCATCAGTTGCTGACACCGAAGCAGGGGGCTGGGGAGGGTGGCACATATGCTCCTAAAACAAGGTCTACACACAGGAACTGCCAGCTACTACTAAAAGAATCCGACTTGCGCTGCCTCAATGTTGTGAAATAACTCCCTGTTTATAGTCACTGTCTTGCCGTGTCTTGGATTTCGTGAGAAACTGCTCTTTGGATGTTTTCGCGAACGCGTTTTATGTGCTGTCAGGAGCCCTTGGCATTAACGTTTCACTAAAGTGTGCAGGTTAGGAGGTGAAGGGTAGAGTTTTTGGTGTGGAGGATACGCGGGGTAGGCGTCTTTTGTGACCTTGGGACTTTTCAGAGGTTGGAGCTTGGATTCCAGCAGGAACACATGGCTAAGAGTGACAAGACCATCTGCTGTAGCGCCAGAACTGGGCAGGGAGGGAGTGATGTGGAGGTAGATGGAGGGGGCAGGGCATAGAGAATTCCTCCTGCTGGGGTGTGGAGGGAGCAGATATTCTGGGAGATCATTGCCAGCACCTTGAATTGGGACTTGTGTCTTTTTAGCACTGCTGGGTGTGCTTTATTTTTTAGTGGGTATTCTTTGATGGATCTTTGAGGTATCCAGGTTTGGGACCTTTGCCGCGGAGCAAGGCATTATCTTCAGCAATAAACTCAACTTTCTCCACAGCGATGAGGAATGAGGATCCTAGTTTTAAAATCCTTGTATGCGGTGGATCCAGTTTCGCCTTCATCTGTCTGCACCCGAAGCTGAGTGCAGAGAATTAGGCAAGCCAGGGATCGTAGAGCCTTGGAGAGAACGTTGTTTGTTTCCTCCTTTGGTTTGTGAACTGTGCAAGGAAAGGATTTAAACTCTGGTGCTTTCTGTAAAGGCCAGAGAGCCAAGTGGAGCAATATTTTTATGTGGCACTTTGTGGCAGAGATGGGCCAGGACCAAACAAAGCAGCAGATTGAGAAGGGTTTGAAGCTCTACCAGTCAAGTGAGACAGAGAAAGCTCTACATGTGTGGAAGAAGGTACTGGAGAAGACCTCAGATCCTGGGGGGAAGTTCAGAGCATTAGGATGTCTTATAACAGCGCACTCAGAGATGGGGAAATACAAAGAGATGCTGAGGGTATGGCATCTTTGATCTCTACTCATGAGCACACATATGTGACATTAAAAACAGTCAAATTGTACCGGATTTGGTGTGATTCTAACATGACTCTATAGATGTGGTCAGTTTACAGGGAAATAATCACTATTTATAGGTTTGTGATGTGGGCTGTATTGTGATAGTAAATCTGTATGAGGCAATACAGAACCAAAGGGAAGTGGTAATGACCTAACAATGTTATATGGTTTATGTCTGTGTGTGTGAGCATGCATATGAGTCTGTGTAAAAGATGAGGTAACCGAACAGTGAAATGTAAGATGTTTGGTAAAAAGAAATATGAACTATTTCCACATGCCACCCATTTACTTACACAAAAGAACAGTCATCAAAGTGTGTATGGGATGTTCAGTTACCAAGATTTGATGATCAAGATGAATTTGTAGCTTCCGTAAGAGAGAGGGCAAAGGGGACTGAATGCAATCTGATCCGGAGCACAGAGTATCTTGTTTACATAAACCTCCTTCCTCCCAGAACTCCCTCTTCCCTACGTGTGGTGTAAACTTCATTACCAAATGACTACGTTCAAACCTGGTTACATAATGATGCTCATGTTTAGTAGACCTGAACCAGAGAGGGGGTTGTCTCAGATTATGCATGCGTAAAAGTTCTTTAGCATTATCAGTGATAAAGATGGGCTATATTCTTCACAGTGCAGAAATGAGTGAGTAACATGCATGGCCTTGGACAGGGAAATGCCGGTTCACAGCAAACTTGAACAGAGTTTGCTCAATTTTACACCACGCCCAGTATTCTCACCTGGTTTATCATTCTCTTCTCATCCATATTTGTCTCTGAGTCTGCAGATGTCACCGATTTAATTAAATCCTAAATCTCTGCTCTGTCTCTCCCTTCCACGCTCACTAATGCTCAAAACCTTCCTCTGATCTCAGTTTTCCCTGGCACAGATAGACACAGCGAGAGAGATGGAGGATCCTGACTACTTGACCGAGGCATACTTAAACCTCGCACGCAGCAACGAGAAGCTCTGTGAGTTCCAGCAAACAGTGTCCTATTGTAAGACCTGCTTGAACATGCAAGGTACAACCGTCAGTCTACAACTCAACGGCCAGGTGTGTCTGAGCATGGGCAATGCCTTCCTGGGCCTTAGCATCTTCCAGAAAGCTCTGGAGAGCTACGAGAAGGCGCTGCGGTACGCGCATAACAACGATGACAAGATGTTAGAATGTCGAGTGTGCTGCAGTTTGGGCAACTTTTACATACATCTCAAGGTACCATCTTCCCCAGCGACATTGTCATTGCACGGCTTGCAGTTTTATTTCAGATTCTCCTTTAGTTCGTACTTCTGTTGTTCATGTGCTGTGAGATTTGTTTGTATAAAGAGCTATAATGTTACATGCCACTGAGCTGTGATCCACCAGCTCCTCCAATTCTGTGTCTGACAAATCAAAGAATCAAACGCGTAAGCATAGAGACAAGTCTCACAAAACAGTGACCCATGTGTAGGCCATCTCAAAATCTCTCTTGATATAGTAGATAGAATGGTGTAGAATGTCCTCTCTACTCTATGCTGTGACTTACATGAGTGTAACTGCTAACATGTAATGTATAGCACTGAAAGCCAGTCAGACCAAGGCAGGCCAGATATAGGCCTTTGTACTCACCTTGACACTGGAGATTTGTTGGGTCTAATCCTCTGGATTCCCAGGATGGAGTGGTGTAATGAGACTAGGACAAAATGGTATGCAGGGAATGTACTCATATAGCCAGCTGCCCCAGGCCAAAATATAGAAAAAGCGATAACTTTTTCTTTGAAGGCTTCCACACAAGGCTATATATCACCTGCATGGCAGATGGAATAAACGCCGCAAACATATTCGTGAGTGCTCATTCGTGAGTGCTCAAGCACAAATAGATAAATGGTACAAAGTGTTATCTGATGTCACCTCTAACCTGATACTGTTGCTTTATATATGTATATATGACAAACACTTATAAATGTATAAAGCACTTTTATGAGTGGTTATTACAGCATGATGTAATGCTTTTAAAGGCCTTTGTTTCTTAGCTTTTGTGAAGAATCATTTAAAGATGCTGACACCAAAAGAACGATTCGCAGATGTTCAGTATAAGCAAAGCTCTGTGGCTGATACACAATGATTCTTATACAATCTAACAGAGAGTCTGAGTTACAGTCTGGGAAAAAATCCAGCTAAAACTTTCTTGGACCCCACAGATAATATTTGTATTTATTCAAAGTTTGAAACAACCGGCAAACATAGGGCTAAATCAATTTTTTGGAAGAATATAACATAACTTTTAATTATTATGAGTATTTTTTCATAAACCAGGCCAGAGAACATTATCAAATAATTCAAGTAGAGCCATTCATTAAATGTTTTTAACTTTCACTGTTTTGTACTTTTTGAAAGATTATTTTAGGTCTTCATCTTTCACTCTGTGTCATTGTAGGATTATGAGAAAGCTCTGTTCTTCCCATGCAAAGCAGCTGAGCTTGTGAATGACTACGGTAAGGGGTGGAGCTTAAAGTACCGTGCTATGAGCCAGTACCACATGTCTGTGGCGTATAGGAAGCTGGACCGGTTGCCCGATGCCATGGAATGCTGTGAGGTACAAAAGAGTAAAGTCTGTGTGTGTTTCTATGAAATGAACACACTGAGGAAGCAGTGTTTTCATATGCTAGTCAAACATTGTTCATATGTTCTTTGTTGTTGTTGTCACTATACCTAATTGTGTTCAATTAACACTATCCAATGTAGAGAGTACATAAATGAGTTCTCTACTGTAGCTGCTTGTAGTTAATAGATCTGATTCTGTACATATTTGTGTTTGAGGCACCTTTTTTGCTGGAAGGGAATGCTTGAGGGAAAATGGTGAAGACTTTCATGTGTTTCCGTCCAGACCTATGTTTAGTCTGTCACGTGCAATTGCCTCGAAGCAGCTAGTCAGCTGGAGCTTAAACTCATCTCCGCATAGTTAACAAAACCTTTAATTAAGCTGATTAATTTGCATTTCACCCTTAGCTCACAGAACCGTACACCAGTGTCAGCCACTGTCAAAACAAAAGCTGATGCGTGTGATCATTTCTGTGATGTTTTTCTGAGTCCTGTCACCTTAATCCACTGCCTGTTTGCATGCTGCTCGTGTTTATCAGTCCCCTTGGCACAACCGTGGCCTCTGAGTCTGTGCTTCTCCACAGTTGAGTTAGAGAAGGACTGTAGCACAACTGACAGGTGCAGCTGTTTGTGGTTGTGTAGTGCCAGCCCCCTATCGACCCTCCCTCTTTACTATGGATGATAAAAATATGACCGGGCAGGGTTCACACTAAGGTACCGCCTGGGAGAAGTGTTAATGAAGCAGAAGGCTTAGCCCTAACCCCTGTCTGATGATGCAGGGTGAAATATAACTTGGAGTCATTGCTTTGGACTGTGAATGGTACAATGCAGTGGTACAGTGAGCAGACAGACACATTCCTGATTTATAACTACGTAAGAGGTGGGGGTGGTGGGTGGATTGTGACAGGTCAAGTCCCAGCTGTCTGGCAGAGTGCAGGGTTTGCATTCATAAATGATGTCTTAGTGTTTTCCAAGAGTTACTCAAAAAAGTAAAGAATTTCTTCACGGAGCTCAGATGAAAGGATCAAAGTAAAATGGTAGAACTTTTTTTTTTTTGGCTGTCATCACTTAAAAAAAGTTCCTGAGTTGGCTTTACTACTGTGCTTATTTCTCTTGGGTGGAGTTCTCAAATCTTTAATGCTGGTTTGTATGTATCTCAGGAGTCTATGAAGATTGCCTTGCAGCATGGAGATCGCCCTCTCCAGGCAATGTGTCTGCTCAACTTTGCTGATATTCATCGCTGCCGAAAAGACTTTGAAGTAAGGTCCAAAAATCATCACTGTGCGGAAAAACCCACACAAACAACTCACAAACATACACACTATAACAAAAATAGAACATTTTCAAAATTTTTCATTTTATGAAACTCTTCCTCTTATGAGAAAAAAAACCCCAAACATTTTCCCTCTTTCATTTGTCATTATCTCTTAGACTGAGATGAATGTTCATATAAGGCTCTTCAGCACGACAGAGATAGCCGTTAATGTGATAACGTACCTAAGAGACATTAACTGGTGCAGTGTACCAGTGTACAGACTCACAACATTGCATGTGCTATGTGTCAAGATGTTGTTCTGTTTTGTTATGTGCCCCCCCCCCCTTATGCAGAAAGCATTCCCTCGCTATGAGTCCTCAATGTGCATAATGACGGAGATTGGGAATCGTCTCGGACAAGCATCCATCTATCTGGGAGTGGCAAAGTGTTGGCTTCTGCAAAAAGAACTGGACAAGGTTATCACGCAGTCTTTGGCATTGCAAGGCATTTTGCTGACAGTAGTCTCTATTTGATGGACCTGTTCATTTTTGTAATGTGTGTTTTGCAAATAATTGTTTTCTTAGGCCCTGGATTGTTTACAGCGATCTCATGAACTTGCAGAAGCGGTCGGAAACAAGGTGTGTTGGCACTATTGATGTATGAAGGATATATCAATATGTGGGGATGTAAAGCTGTTAGAACTCTAATGACTGATCTGGTGTGCTCACACATATTTATTTCCATATGATATAATATGCAAAATCGACCATCCACTCAAAAGCATGTTTTTATGTAAAACCCCAGACCACAGCAGGTCAAAGTATCAGAATGAGTAACATGTTCTTGTCTTTTGGCCAAAGTCATGCATCCTTTTTATGGTGCTAGCTATTAAAGGACAAATATGTCCAAAAAGACATATTTGAAAAGACTTTTAAATTGATTTACTGCATTCTAAGGTAATGCTCTCTGATGAGGAAAGAAAAAGCACTGGTACTTTTCATTGGCATTTTTTGCATAACGGAAATGTGCTAAACGTTCATTATTTCCCATTTAATTACACAAACACTTCACATATAAAATGTAATATCTGAACTGGTTGCAGGTCTGTGTTTGATAGTGTGTCTCCTGAAGCCCTAATCCCTCCTGTGCTGTTTCCCAGCTCTCCATGCTGAGGGTATACCGTCTGAGTGAGGGCATCTACCGCACCAAGGAGATGCAGCTGGAGCTCAGGGAGCAGGTGGTGAAGATTCTAGAGTGTGTGGAGGATCTGGAACTTTACTGCGGCATGTGCGGAGAGTCCATAGGAGAAATGAACCAGCAGCTGCAGGCCCTGCCGTGCTCTCACATTTTCCACCTCAAGTACGTGCCTCCCCACTTCTCGTTTATTTCTGGGGTGTGAGTCCCCTAACACTACACCAAAAAGAGGCAAAGTGTTTAGGTGCACTCCGTTTTTCCAAATATATTCCACAAGGTGCCTCCCAGACCTGTATATTTTAAAGCTGATCCAACACTGACATACCTGATTCAAGGGCATGTAAAGGTGATAATCAGGTAGTGGACAGGGACAAACGCATGCAGGGCTTACAGGCCTCTGAGGAGAGCTGTGAAAACCACTGTCTCAGATGGGTGGTATCCATTGTAACAGGGTGATACTAAGAATGAAAAGGTCATTTGTTTACCTATGAATAGATGAAGCGCATATAACATTCCTCTGTATCTACTCAGGTGCCTGCAGACAAACGGGACAAAGGGCTGCCCAAAATGTCGCCGCTCCTCCATGAAGCCTGGCTTTGTGTGAGCTTATGCAGTTCTACCTCAGACTGACTCCAATGGATAGCCCATGAAAGACTCCTCCTAAGACACGGAAAACTGAAGGCTTTCTGCAAGGAGACTCGGCAGACAGGACGAAGACAGCCTTTCCATACTACTTCTTTCAAGACAATCAGTTCCATACAGTGGAGTTTTTACAGACTGCACACAAGATGGAGTCCTTCAGAGTAGTAAGACAACAGCTGTCAGTGCTGCGCCAAAAATTCATTTCTTTCTCCAGTGTAAGTAAAAACTCTCTCAAGCATATCAGGTCAAAGAGCAAGTCTTTAAGACTGACATGCCATGAGAATCTACTCCATTCTGAGTCTGAGACAAAGAGTCACACAACAGGCTCTTGCAGGACCATGAGTGGTTGTCTGGTTTGGAGAGGAATGATTAGTCGGATGGGCTGACATTTTGGTATCTTGGTATAAATGGTTATGTAGTGAATTAGCCACTCTGAATTAATGATGAGGTACATTAAAAACATAACATGGATCTTTGACCACACTCTATGCTGTTCAGTTGCAATCAAATTTTCATTGAGAAATTAAATACACATCTCTACAATACAGGCTTTTGTACAAAAAAATTGTTTGTAATAACCTAATAAAACTGTCTCAGCTAAAACATTGCAACGAATCACTTTGTATAACTTCTGTAAATAATTAGAGATTTCTTTATTACACAGAATTAATTTTTATTGAAACTTAACTGGCGATGAGAAGATTTCTACCATGGTGATCCACTTCATAGTCTGATATTAGTTGAATGCCTCACTAGATGTTGGAGATCCATTCACAGTATTTGAGCAAAAAAATGAGTACATTATCTCCTTCACATTACTTTAGTGAACTCCTCTGTGCTGTTCTAAAGGAAGATGTGTGTTGACTGACGTCTATTTACTAATACAGACTTTTTTTGTAATTTTATGAATGACTCGTTGATGTTTTTAATTTGATCATCCTTTTTATTGTATTTTTATTGAATGTTTTATTGTATATACATGTCTCTGAATGAAGCTATAAGAGACATGTTTTGAAGATTATTATAACTGGACATTTGTTACACATTGTAGTTACATTCACTATATTAATGCTGCAAAAGCTGCTAATATTTTGATTTTAGCTTTTTTTTAGATTGGGTGCTCTCAAGAAAAGTCAAAATTTAGCAAAATGTACAAAGATCATAGAGAATGGATGCAGATGGCCAAAGGAAACGTGGGGCTGTCACTTACTGAATGAGCAAGTTTTACTTTCAGTTGATTCACTGAATATTTTATCGTTCCCTGTGGCTGTCGTGGCTGTCCATTCATGTACTGATTGATTTTTTTTTTTTGTCAGATGTAAATCAATGTGAGAGATGAAAACATTGTCAGAATAATTTTTTCAGTAACTGTCCCCAGTCTAAGAACAGACTTGATTGAAGGCGTTGTGTAATTTACTGAATGGCAAGATGCAGAAAGTTCACCACATCAATCATGATGTAAATAAGGCTTGACAGTAAGATATTGGCCTCAAGTATTACCACGTCCATTCCAAAATGGAATGCTGTTTTGGAAATGACACAGCTATTGCTATATTTAGATCAATGTTTCGTTTAATAAATTGTATCTATCATCTTATTTAATTTGTGCGTACTGAGTTACCCATTTTAAGCAACCTAAAGTTTTCACAGTAACTTGATATTCATTCTAGGTGATATTTATGGGATATATATATATATTTTTTTTTTTTTAATCTCAGAAGTTTACAGTTGTCCCATTAATCTTTACACAAACATGAAAGTCCTCAACATATATATGATATAAATTAGTTGATGTGCCAAAATACACATAATAGCCTTTACAGTGGCTTTGATTACAGAGCACGGCAATCTCCTTGTGGCCTCTGACTGTCCTTTAGCACTTTCTGTAATTTGTTGTCTCTGGTCAATTTTACTGAGAGAATTTGTCAGAATCATGATGATTTTTCATACCTGTGTGCTGCATGTTTTTGTACCAAACAATACTGTATTAAAAATAATGTACAAAGTTTCTATATCAATGCAAGATTTAAAACATACTAACTGAAAATTTACTTGACTTACCCACCTTACATTTTATCAGTAATGTTAGAAAAATAAAAATATTTTGCTTTATACAATGACTTCACCAAACCAGTTTATTGTTAAACATATCCTGTGCTCGGGACAATTCCATTAAATGCTGCTTTACTTTTGGTTCATTTGGGTTTTCCTTTTATTATGACCGCTGTAGCTTTTCCCTCACAACTCTGATTAATCTGACAAAACCTTATTAAATCCACAGAAATGTGTTTCAACAGGGGACATGCTCAACTTTAACGAACTCTGTTTGAAAATACATGTTGCTTGTCACTACCTCTGTATGTCTGGTCATCTCAACACGTCTCTGCCTCAAGAGCCAGTTTCTACAGTTGGGATCTGTTTTCAAACAGACAAATCTTCACAGAAATGTAAAACTGCCATGACTTTTAAATGGTTACAAAGACCACTTTATAAATGTTTGTCATCTGTATTCATTACACTCTCAATAAGACAGATAAAGTTTGATAATCATTTTTGAATAAACAGGGTGCCTGGGGGAATAATCCATGTCTACGTGTCATTTCTCAGGGAGCAAAAAAAAGCATTCCTGTTTTTCAAGAAACTTCCTGGTTTCATATGTTTATTTTTAAACCAGGTATAGAATTTGTGTGTACAAACAGGTACATACGATGAACCCGGTTTAAACCGAGTCACGGAAAACCTTTGAGCACATTTTTAGCAAACAATATGACAGCATAGATTCAGCATAACAAAGCTGGGCACTTCACCAATCAGGTCTAACCAGTTTTCTACAGTGACTCTGCACAGAGTATTGCTAAACCTGTGCTCAGACGGTTAAAGAATTCTCATGAACAACATGCGAGCCGGATTTATTATGAGGACTGACTTTACTGCCAAATAACAAAATCAACAAAATGACAGAGCCACATTCATTGATTGAGGAGGATCTTCTTTGTCCGGTGTGCTGCGAGGTTTTCAGCGTCCCAGTTATCCTGCACTGTGGTCATAACTTCTGTAAACTATGCATTCAGAAATACTGGGACTCGAAAGATTCGCGACAATGCCCTGTGTGCCGTGCAACAGAAATTACACAGAGGCCTCCCATCAATTTGGCTCTGAAGATTGCTTCTGACTCTTTCAGAAACGAGACAGAAAAGCCCTCGGTCACCGTGGAGGAATTATGCCCCACACATAATGAGAAGCTGAAGCTGTTTTGTCGCAAGGACGCAAAGCCCATCTGTCTTATTTGTCACACTTCAAGGGAACACAAGCACCATGAATGTAGCCCAGTCGCAGAGGCGGCTTCTGAGAGAAAGGTGAGGAAACAAAACAAATCCAACTGAGATTAAAAAAAAGCCATTAGGACTAGTAGTAGTAGTACTAGTAGTAGTAGTGGTAGTAGTGTTAAGTCTTGATGTTTTATAGACAAATAGTTAGTTATGTTTGTCTTTGTAGTAGAATATGTGTATTTTGAACTGGTATTGAAGAGTTTCTCAAAGGGTCCACTGCATTTTTCCCACAAACACTCATCTAAATCAGGGGCTGCTAAACACTCATCTAAATCAGGGGTTGCTAAACACTCATCTAAATCAGGGGTTGCTAAACACTCATCTAAATCAGGGGCTGCTAAACACTCATCTAAATCAGGGGTTGCTAAACACTCATCTAAATCAGGGGCTGCTAAACACTCATCAAAATCAGGGGTTGCTAAATCCAGTCCTGTAGAGCCAAACTCCTGCCAGTGTTTGCCCTCACCTCTTAAACTGAGACTGATAGTTACTTGGCAAGAATTTGCGTGTATTCCTCAGCTAATCAAGTAATGTCATTATTACTGCTGAAACTTGTTGAGATAAAACAAAGTATAGTGTACATCTTAAAAACACAAGGCAGTATTTGTAGCACATAATAATGAAACTCTATCAATTCTTTTCAACAGTTTATAGCATATCATTATTTCACTGAAGTAAAGAATTCACTTTTTAAACTGTTGTTTTACACATTGGTACTATGACTTCTGCAGAGGGACCTGTTGTGCAGGGAGCAGTCATTAAAGAAACATCTCAGCGTTGTCCAGAAGGCAAAATTCATTTGGGAAGAAGTGGAAGTGTACATACATGTAAGAAGGGGGTTAAAATTAGTATTTGGATTCAATGAATTTTTAGAGGTTAAGAACTTCTAGACCTAACTTTCATGCTTGGGTTTTGTTTTTGTTTTTTGTTTTTTTTTGGCTTGTGTTAAGAAACAAGCAAGGCAGACTGAAGCATTGATAAAGGAGGAGTTTGAAAAACTGCACTCCTTTCTCAGGGATGAGGAGTCAGCCCGACTAACTGTGCTACGTGTGGAGGAGTCGAGAAAAACTCAGGAGGCTAAGGAGAAGCTGGAGGACATGAATAAAAAGATGGCAGAACTTACGAACATCATCAGAGACATAGAAAGCATCATGAAAGCAGACGACTTGATGTTTTTAAAGGTCTCTATGAGTCTTCAACTAGCATTTCAATTATGTCATGTTTGTCAGAATTTCTGAAACTTGCAAATTTATTTAGTGTAATTTCATCATATATTTTTCGTTCAAAGGGCTACAAGGAAGCAGTAAGCATGTAAGTACTTTTGTTCTTCTATTTGTGAGCCTCAAGCCAGTTTTACTTTTCAAGTTGGAGCACTGAGTAAAGACAAAGGGTGTTGCAGGTCCCGCTACCCTATGCAAGAACCCCAGGATCCAAAAGGAGTTCTCATGGATTCTGCCCAGTACCTGTGTTCGCTTAAGTACAGGGTCTGGAAGAGAATGGAAGGAATCGTACAACACTGTGAGTAAGCACTGACAAGTAGGCTCTCAACATGTTCTCATATTGGACATCTGTGTAAATGTCACAGATCCATTCCTCTGGCACCTCATAGATGAGGACAGCTCAGTTTATTAACTGACTGAACTGGAAGCTTACTCTAGGATCTATGGATGAAATCATACTATGAAACAAATCAGTCAAGTTTCTCTTTTTGTGCTTTCCAGGCCCTGTCACCCTGGATCCGAACACAGCCCAGCCTAACTTAATCCTCTCTGATGAATACACCAGCGTGACTTACGGAAAGAAACAGAAGGTTCCCGACAACCCGGAACGCTGCAGCAGCCGGATGGCAGTGTTAGGTATGGACGGGTTCACGTCTGGGAAGCACTCCTGGAACGTGGACGTGGGAGAAAGCAAAGAGTGGTACATCGGATTGGCACGGGAATCCATAAAGAGGAAGAGCACGGTTTTTCTGAATCCTTCTGAGGGCTTCTGGGTGATTGGCTTGAATAATGGTGAAACGTACTGGGCTCAGACCTCTCCCCGCACCCGAATCACACTCAGACAGAAACCTCAGAAAATCACTGTTGAATTGGATTATGAAAAGGGGAAAGTTGTCTTCACTAATGCTGTTGATGGAAGCCCAATCTACACTTTCAAAGACAAATTTACAGAGAAGATGTTCCCTTATTTTTCACCTGGGATTACTGAGGAAGGGACGAACCCAATTAAAATATGTCCTTACAAAGTATCCATAATGTTCTACTAGAAAATGCACAAATCAGATCCAGATTCTGTTCATCAATTAATGACAGCAAAATCAAATCCTGGGGATATTTGACACGAGACATTATACTTCTAGCATTGCACTGACTACACTTTATTTAACTAACCAGTCACTGCTGAGCCAGAGAAAAACACGTGCTGTGATAGCATGGCCTTGGAGTTCATTTTAAAGCTGAAGTTGACTGACCTAAAAAACAAAAAAAAAACTTGCCTCATGGAAAAAGTGATATTTAAAACATGCTTTTTTGTCTTAAATGGAACAAAGGATATTATTTTAGTTTCTTTAAAGATTTGGCCAGATACTTGAATGGGTGCTTGCTTGTTACTTCATCTCTAAGAACACCATTACACAACCACACAGGCCTCTCAGCTCAAACATTAACATACCTTCAGAGAAAGAGAAAAAAAGAAAAGCCAAAGCCTTTTAAAAAGCCACTCCACTGCATTCCTCACTGCAATAACTCAAGGCTACCAAACAACCAATCACATCTGACATCTAACTGTACTTCACTTTACAGCACAGTCCTCTGTAATAGAACTCTGGGCTAGTCCATTTGACCAAAACTATGGCAAAAAGGCAACACCCTCCAGGAGTCTATGAAACATAATTTAATATAGCCTTACTCTTTAATATCTTTTGTCCAGGTAAAATAATCCTTTGTAAGTGTTGGAATATGCTACTGAGGTTATGCACTCAGACTACAAACTACAGCTTGCATTACGTATTAGGCCTTGACACCAAGAACCCATAATGTCACTGGTGGGCAGGACCGATGGGCACTGGCGGTAATCCAGTTAAACCCATGCTGCAGGGATTAGAGGAGCACAGGCTGGGTGGGTTTCATCAGCATTAACCTCCTAAGCCTTGAAAAGCTTTGCTCTTATGGGCTACTCTGTCTTATGATAAAACGCCTTGGCTAATATGGGATCAGGATCATATTGATCCATGAGAAACCAAGATTTAGACCAGCGACAGCTGAGTGCTCGAACATGCAGGGCCAATCCGGAGTTCATGTTTCAGTGGATTTCCTCACCGAGATCACATTCAGATTATCACAACTTATCACAAAGGCATGAATTCTATCAAAACTTTGACATTAAATCTATTCAAATGATACCATTTAAAATGTCATTAATAAAGCAATCATGAGCACATGCAAGTCTAGACAAAAGTTTTTTTTTTTTGTCTCTCTTTGAGGACATTCCTTTGTATTCATATTTACACTGCAGGCCATTTCAGGAAATACAAGAGCTTGGAAATACAAGAGCTTTGTGAAATACAAGAGCTTGGAAAAAAGACAAACTGCACTTTCCTGTTTATTTATCAGACCACAGTGGGTTAAAGCCACATAAATATACAGGTGAACCACTCCATGGCATCAACAGATGTCATACAAAGATGACATACACAAATGTCACATGCCGATGAAATAAGCAAACATGCTTAATTGTCAATGTTCCTTTTGGTCTTTTGTTTTACTTTTCCGTTGAGATGCCATATCTTTGAGTTTTGAATCTAGTTTCCTGTGAAGATAGGCTTTTTTATTTGGATCCATGGACTTGTCCTTCTGCCCACTTCCGGCATAGAGCACACCCTCTTTGCTAATTCTCATTCGAGCATGAGACTTGGCCTTATCTCCACAGCCATGGACCTAAAGGACAAAAAAACCCCACAAGATCAAATATGCGCTATCTTTTGAAAAGCCCCATTAAAGATGGCCACGTACCCAAAAGCGACGTACCTCAGGAATATGGTGACTCAGGCAGTACTGCCTGTTACAGTAAAGACAAAGCTGGCCCAGGGTGAGGACGCTGGCTTTACACTTAACAAAGCCACAAACGCTGTCCGCTTTTACCACTGCATCAATGAGGGCGTCAAAGTCGTCTTCCGGCGTCGCGGCCGCAGCAATGTCGACAGCCCCAGCTTTGGTTTTACTCTTTCCTGGGAGAAGGGCACACAATATATAAATTTGAAAAAAAAAAAAAACAATCAAATGAATGCAATCATTCTCCCGAGCCACCTTTCAGGGCCAAGAAGAACGATCAAAACCATTCATCTATCTCTGTGAATAGATACCACACCTTTAGATTTCTTGGTGGACTGGTCTTTACCAGCCTTGGCTTCAGTTTCCTGTCGTTTGCTTTGCTGGCTCTTCCGCTCCCGTCTCTCCTGTTCCCTTCGCATGCGCTCCAAATGCAAGCTCTTTAAATCCAGTGGAGGCTGAGATGTTACCTTAAGGGGCTCAGTATCTACCGGCTCAGCTGAAGTTTCTGATGTGCTCTCCGGTTGTGTTGAGACCTCCTCTTGGTTGTTTTCTGGCTCTTTGGGTGCTTTTCCTGGCCCAGTTTGAGCTCTGGACACGGTGATGTGGCGATCTTTCCCCTCTCCCTGGCTCCTGTGCTTCAGTCCCAGTTCTTCTGAGAGCTGGTGGACCAGGAGACGGTCGTGAGAGTTAAGAGTGGAGGGAAACTGAAGCTCCGCCTGCCCCACGTCCTTCAAAAAGTTTAACAACTGTTCTTTGATCTCCATTTGCTTACTCTGGGTCTGCCCCTCTCCTCTGGGTTTAGAGTCATCCTTGGCATCTTTGTCAGGGCGCCGAGCAGCCCCTCCTCCTTTTGCTTTGCTCTCTGAGCTTTTCTTTTGCTCTGATTCATGTTTCTTACCTTCCTGTTTTTTTGGTTTCTGCTTAGTGGATGAATCTTTTACTTCAGTCTGTTTATCTTTGTGCTCACGCGTGTAATTCTGAGGGACTAGATCATCCAGGTACTCAAATGCTGTCCGGACCTCTCCGTGCTCAGATATGTAGTCCACTAGGGACTTGAGGAACTCGTGGTTTCGGACGGTCTGTGAATCACACACAACTACAATCTGTCGTCTTGCACGGGTCACCGCCACATTAATCCTCCTGTCTTCTGCAAGAAATCCAACTTCACCTACAGGGTTAGAGCAACATCCATTAGTCACAGCTACACATACAATTATATGTCAGTGGTCCCTTTGCTGTGTTCCTGATCAACGACCGTCCTCTTCTACTGGCCACGGGCCATCAATTCTCTCATCGTTAGTCTTCCAACTGATTAGACAATTATGAATCATTAACAGTGTTAACCTATACAAATTACATTCAAATTATAATTTTTCATGTCTACATCACTGTGTGTGTCAGATCCACCTGTCTGATAATGCAGTGTCATTAGAAAGTTACAGGAGCCCACATGCTGGAAGACGCATTGATTTTTGTCTCACCTTTCCTGTTGGATCTGACTAATGACAACACCACTGCCTCTTTCTCTCGCCCCTGAAAACCATCCACAGACTTAATCTCCAGGTCAGTGTGCTTATGTGACAGCTTCTGTCTCAAAAGATCAACCTGCAGCATGGAAAACAGACAGAAGACCCTCGATAATTGGTCCAAGCAGATAAAATTAAGAGTATGTGCTCTCTTTTTGTAAAATATTAAAATAATCTCTATAATTATAGTTTACACATATCATATACAATATATTTAAACTACATATTGTATATACTATATACTTGAACTATATATTAAGCATACTACACAACATTTAAACTATACATTTCGACATGTGTTGTCCATCTGGACGGTAAAGGACACAAATGTTACCTGAAGGTTATAAGGGGCAATGACAGCAATGTCTTTGTTCTTCACACCAGCTTCTGTCAGCGCTTTTATATGAAGGGCCACAATGTCTGCTTCACCTATACGGCAATTATAATGAAGAGCTTAAAATTCACATTCGACACAGAATGAAAGGGCATGCTTATTAAACATGCTACGCTTGTGTCAACTGCTCTGCTGCTGCTTTGGCCAACTCAGTAGCTGAGAAGAAAATGAAAACACAAACAGGTTTTGTCAGAAGCAGCTTGTTGGCAAGGTCAGTATCAGGAATGTGGAAAGCTTGTGAAGGACACTTAGACAGATCAGCAAGTGGAAACAGAATGTACTACCTTGAGTGGCAAGGATCCTGCTCATAGCACATGTTACTGATTCTCTCGGGAAAAACTATACATTCAAGTCAGTTTTATGTGTCTGGTGCATCTGTGCATATTTCACAGTGCATCCTCACATAGCAGTTTAAAGGATCTTGGGCCTCAGGCCAACACTGAACATTTGTGTGGCTTTATACACGACGAAAAGCTCCATGGGGCTATAAAGAATGCAGAAACCTTAAAGTCATCAATGGTTTTAATCAGTATATCAAACTGTCTGTGGTTTTAGAGGTAGTCAGTGTTTCTGTATGTGCTGTTAATAGAATAAAAGTGTAAAGGAAAAACAGAACCACTGAGCTGAGAGTTCATTGTTACCTTGGTTGCCTTTGGACTGCTCATCAGTGTCCTCCATTTCACTCAGGCCACAGCCGGCTGTGTCAATGAGGAGCAAGGCTATACCAGTGTCCTCAGTGTCAGCTACCCCGGGCAGGTCTCTAAACAGCACGCCGTTTGTTACAGTCACCAGTTAAATCAAACACTGTGCTCTCCAATTCAATTATATCTAGTTTTAAAAAACTGCTACATTAACTCAAGAACCATTTGGTGGTTTTATCAAAAGTGACAAATTACATCACGATAAATTACATAACAAACAAACAAACAAACCCCCCCCCACCATTAACATTACCACCATTAATTAATATTAATATTAAGATGATTGATATTACCACTTTGGTAAGAAAGTTCAGACTGTGAAATCATCAACTGACAAAATAACATTTAAATCGTAACTGACTGTTTAGGGACATAACACAGAGGGATCTACAGGAAAACACACAGTTACCTGAGTAAATGTTTCTCCACTGAGGGATGGGCAGTCAGTTTACCCTGGTACATGTTCTCTGAGGCCCACTGCATAATGGCAGCGTTCATGCGGTACTGGGTGGTCAGCATTCTCACGACCGTGTCTCCATATTTCTGAATGAGCCTCTCCATTAAACTCACAGACAGGCCTTTAGATGCTGCACTACATCACAGAAAATTAAACATTTAAAATGAAACATTCCCACTACGTGTAACCTTTTAATTTTTCTGGTTGTGAATCCTTCTTACGTTTACTTTTTGCAAATGTTAGCGATGCTACGAAAGACAACAAAATCAATGAAAAGATGACATTCTCAGATTATAATCTGTGAAAAGAAATTATATCTGTTCATTGAAAAGTATAATTACTTTTGTGATTTGATAGTGGGCGGCAGTTGTTTGTAGTCTCCTGCCAAGATGCACTTGGGTGCTTTGAGTAGAGCAATCCAACAGCTGCTCTCCAATGCCTGAGCACATTCGTCTATCACCACTAAGTCAAAGTGACCGTCTGGCAGGAACTTCAGAGGACCATCGTCACACGCGCCTAAGTCACACGGTCAAACAAGATCGTTTAGACAAACAGAGCAGCTCCTGATATGATGAGTCCATCTGCTTTCTTCGTATGTCCAATGACAACCCAACAGGTCTCATATTGCAAATCTACACTTTAATAATAGTAAAAAATACTGTCTGTGGAGCAAGACACTCAAGACATTGTACATAAATTATGTTTTTAATCCTAATTTGTGTAAAAATACAGTGAAATATGTTTACTATTTGGGTAAACAACTGTTCCTGAGATATATTGCAATCCCACTCCCATTAATATGCGCTACCTGTGTTGGTTGCAAGGACAACGCTAGCTCCTTTCAGGATTTGAGTGACAGCTGCCTCTTCCCTGGACTTCAGCTCTCGTCTGAGTTCTCCTAACTCCCGTTTTAGGTTTCCCCGCTGCCCTTTGTCACGAACCTTCTTCATCTCACCCTGTGACACCACGTGCACAACAATTACGACAGGAGATGATTGGAAAATGGATTAAAGAACAGAAAATGATTAAAGTGGAAAATGATTAAAGAACAGAAGAGTTGATCATGCCAGGACACGCAATGTTGAGTTCTGAGGAATGAAGGACTCACGTATGTTTTATCCATGTCTTTGCGTATATCTGCGATAATGCTGGTGTTGTCACTCTGGGCAAGGACGGCGTCCAGTGAATGTTTCTGTATGGACTCCAGTAGACGAGCAGGATGGCCCAGCCTTAACACTTTAGCCTTACTTTTAGCAAGTCGCTCAACCAAATTATCAACCGCTACATTGGAGGGAGCACAGCAAAGGATCTAAAGAAGCAAAGAGAGACAATGATCACTACAGAATTCAACTTATCAGTTGTAACCTGGCATTATAATAATGTGTCGTTAAACATTTAAGTTAATAAATTAATGCAGACAGCGACAACGTAATCCGTCAAATCTAAATAGCAGTGGATATTTCTGAATTCTCATTTGTCTTGATTAGATGTCCAATCTTCCAGGACTCATCTGCACTGTCCTGATCTCAGTGTGTTAGATAAGAGTAAAACAACAACTTGTTTACCTTTTGTCCTTGTTTGATTGCTTGCAGGATGATTTCGACTACAGTGGTGGTCTTGCCTGTCCCTGGTGGTCCATGAATAATGGCGACATCCTTCTGAGACAAGGCAAAGGTCACGGCTTCTTTCTGAGACTCATCCAGCCCAGCGTTCACGAACTCTACATCCTCTGCAAAAAATACACATGAAAACATCAGGATGATTCAATCAAATGACCTCTTACACCGTATTTAAACATTTATTCCAACAAAACATGTAATTTTACTGAAATGTGGGCCAGATGCATTTTATCAAACTGAGTTTTTTTTTTTTTTTCAAAATATAAAATATTAAACTTGTTTAAAAGATCAGAGGTTATGATGGGTGTTTACTTGGTTGTGAAAGCACTCCTGGTTCTGAGTAACCGAAAAGGACATTTATCAGGTTGGATGCTGGACCACTGTGATATCCATTCAAAGAATTCAGGGCACTGCAAGAGAGAGACAACAATTATATCAGTAACTATACTGCATATAGTACTACATTTAACTCATTCCTGGCATCTCATTGGTGAGGATATGAATAATGGTACCAATTTCACTTCGATTTCCCGTTGAAACTACAATATAAACTACAATATACAATGTATTCATATGCTCATATTCAGATGACTTGCTTGCCTTGTCAGACGTTTGTAAGTGATGTCATTTGCCAGTTTCATTAGATTGTACAGGACATCAGTGTCCAGGCTGAGACTATCCTGAGTCTCATCAAATGCCACAGACACAGACGACTGGGTGACACGAGTCACCACACCTGACCCCAGCTGAGACGGCTGACTGCACCCTTCTGACTCGTACAAACCCACTATATCACCTGCAAACACCAAAAACAAAGTGTTTATGCATACAGGATATATGTCCATAACAAACCATAAAATAAGCTGTAGATATCTTACCAGGGCCAAAACTGTTGCTTGGAAGAACTGAAACTCCAATGTTCTTCCTTGGCTCAAAGACAACCAGGAGTCGTCCATACATGCCGGTCCGTTGACTTCCTGTCTGTAGCTTTAGCAAACACACTCCTTTGTGTTGCAGATTCTTCAGGGACAAAGTTTCCTGCCATGTTCTTCAAATGAAATAGACAGAGGCACAAAGAAGGTTGCTTCAGTAACAGAAAACATAGAGAGAGAGCACACTTATTGCAGGAACTGCCCTGACTCTTTGTCTGAAGCATAATGAGCAAAATTGAAATACACACAAAACATAAACAAATGAGTAACACAACTTTGGATTATGAGTCACTAAGAGATAGAATATTGAACTCAGCCCATCAGGCATTAATTCATTAAACTCCTTTGGTGGGCAGGTCTAATAATTTCTACTGCACAGTTCAAGGTAACGGGACATTTTTGATTATATGAACAGACCCACAGGAAGCAGTTACTGCTCAGTCAGTCTCACCTTGTCTCCTCGATCTCTGCTTCTCTCTCCTCCTGTAACAGCTCCAAGGTCTTTGTCACAAAGCGTTCCACTTCCATTTCTCAAAGCTTGAGAATCAAACAAATTCAGGTTAGCGACGAAGACTCTGACAAAGTCCATAAACAAGCAAAATATCTGCGGTAAACTTCAGATGATCATTTCAGGATAACGATGACTGTAACGCAATTTACAACCGAGGTACATTGTTACACACACCTAAGGAAATACGCTATTGTTTTTACAGTTGTTAACTTTGAAGATATTAATAACAGTCTGTAGCGTTTTATTTGACTGATTGCTAAAACAAAGTTCGCATTATTTAGGAACTGAATTTGAGTTTAGTTAATGTCACTGGTCGTGCAACCCTGACTAGGCACCCTTTCATTTAACAAATACCTTTCGCACCATGAACAAATAAGCTGTTGTTACTCTCCCCTCAAAAGAGAGACTGTTGTTTGAATCTAATGTTAACTAATCCGGGAACCAATGTAACCAATTTATGAGAGAGCATTCTGAGCAACTGTGTGAGACTTGTCAAGCACTTCGCCGGCGACAGCGCATGATCGGTAGAGGGTCCGTTCTTTTGACTGTCCCCACTGTGAAGCAACAACTTGTGAAAATGTGTCCCGTTAACTCTAAGGATTGAAACAGCTGTAATGACTTTTTAATGTAATTTTCAAAGGCCTTAAATAGTACAAAAGTAAGACTGTGTGTGTGAATCTCTAAGGCCATTCTTAGTCTTATAGAAATTGGACATGGGAACTATAGGGTGGACGTCCATTGTAGCAGAGCGGATAGCTTTTGTGATGCACCTGTCACGTTCAAGGTAGAATGTCAACGAAGAGATGGTTGCTCGAGGATACCTCAGTTAAATATTGTCAATTAAGTAGATTGATTTATGTGCGTTTATAGTAAGAAATTGTCTGTATAATAATGGCCCGGGTTGTGAAAGTGATACGGACTCTTCGGAATCATTGGAAAAAGTCCACTTTCGCGGTGTGTGTCTTGTCTTACGGAGGACACTGGCTGTATGGAAAGCACTGGTTAGTTCCATTATTTCGCCCTCTTAGTTCAAGATGTCCCGTGACGCTGAAAGATCTTGAGAATAATTTTGACATGATGATTTCAGAGTTTAATTTGTGTAATTTAAAACAGTTTAAACTGGGATCTGCCGAAATGATTTGATTTAATAAGGCTCCGCTGACAGCCAGTAGTTAAATACACAACCGTTTGAAGATTTAGAGATTTTTTTATTTTTTTTTTTAGTTTCGATGATCAGTTGTTGTTGTTACATCCTTAGAGGGCAAGTGCAGGCTTATAAAAAACTAACGTCAGGTTTGTATCCACAGTGACAGCGTGTTGCGACGAGAGGCTTGTATGGAAGCCAGGGTGAGAAATGATTGTTTTCTGTATTCAAGTCTGCTCATGCTGTGTGTGTGTGTGTGTGTGTGTGTGTGTGTGTGTGTACGTACGTGCCGGTATGTGGAAATAGCAGTACTGGAGCTGTAACCACAGCTGGTATTCCCGTGGCTATTGTTTTATGACTAACAATGATATACTAGTGGCAGTGCTTGTGTCTGTCCAACTCATATTGAACATTCTTCCACTGCATACCATGGTCCGTTTACTGAATCCGTTTGCAGGAATTTGGTCGGCAGTTAATAGGTCCTCAGGAGCAGCTGAAGAAAGCCACAGTCATACTGAACCCTGCTGCCTGCAATGGGTAAGAGAGCTGCATCACGTTTTCATTGTGACAGATATAACAGCAGCCATTTTTACTCCTACTTCTAATACTTTGATTTCATAATGCTTTTCTCTGATTTTGCCTCTAGAAAAGCCAACAAGTTATTTGAGAAGAATGCGGCACCTATTTTGCACCTTGCTGGTGTGGACGTTAAAGTAGTTAAGGTAGTGCTGGAGTGTTTTGTGTTCTTTTACCTGTGTTTGTGAGTATTTTCTTACAATATTCTGAAAAAAATGTGTTTTTTCTTTTTCTTTTTTACAGACAGACTATGAAGGCCAGGCCAAGAAACTGATGGAGCTGATGGAACAAACAGACATGTTGATCGTTGCTGGTGGTGATGGGACTTTGCAGGAGGTATGGACCACTTTAAAAATTCACTTTTGATCAGGGGAGCATTATTGATTACCACCAGCTATCACTGATGAGTCTTCGTTGACATTATACACAATGTAGAAGTGATAGCTACACATTAGCAAGCTTGGCCGGTGAGTCACCCAGCAAATGTAAACCTGTCCTAATGTTTTTTGTTTTTTCTTTTTCAAACTTTCTAAAGTCACAAACAGCGCTGCTCTCAGGCCTGTCAAGACGTTTTTTATGTGATAGTTTGAATTTTAGGATGTCATTATCTGATACTTATTTGTCATCTGGCAACATACTTCAGGCATTTGACTGTGGCTGTATTCAGTTGACTTCTAATTTCTGTTATGTTGTCTATGTGAATTACTGACTTTTGGTTAACACAGCACATCTATTCACAAGACTGTTGGGTTTTTTTGTGTTCAAATGATGTAATGTTTAGGTTATCACTGGGTTGTTGCGAAGGTCTGATGAGGTGAGTACTGACACCAATGTTAATTTATGCCAAGACTGTTTGTGTTAATGTATTTCCCTTTGCCTGAGCTTCATTCTTTGTTTAATGAGTCTTTGTAAATCTTAGGAGATCTTCAGTAAAACACCAATAGGATTCATCCCTCTGGGCTCCCATAATTCCCTGAGCCAGAGTTTGCATCCTCTCTCTGACAACAAAGTAAAGTAAGTCGTTCCCTGAGAAAGAATAGTTAAGAGGTATTATGTTATAAATAGAGAATTTTCAGTTAGGCAACGTTTTAATCAACATTTTTCCAAAACTCAAGCATCATTTCATTCATTAGACAGCTGTGGCTTTTACAGCAGACTTACCATGATTACAGAGAAATCTCGCCTTCTGAAATCTCGCCTGCTTCTGTCTAGTTGTGACATACTTGCTACTGTTCTGATCCTGTACTTATGATTTATTTCAGACACATCACCACAGCAACCCTGTCCATTCTGAAAGGAGAAACGGTGCCTCTGGATGTGTTGCAGATTAAGGTGAGTGTAAGGTGTTCTGTTGAACTGGTGTAAAAGATAGCAGAGCTGACCTGTGGTACACATTAGGCCCAGTGAAGCCTTCTTGCATTAACTTGATTGTAATGTTTTCCCGTTGTGGCATGTCTGTTCCCTGCTGTTGGCTAAGTGCTAATATGGTTTCAGGGAGAGATGGAGCAGCCAGTCTTTGCCCTGTTAGGCATTCGTTGGGGTGCATTCAGAGATGTTGCTGCTTCCATTAGCAAGTATGAGTCCTTATCTCTCATTGTCAAATACTGATAGCGATGGTTGATTTTTTTTTTTTCATGTTTCGTGGAAAGGTTATTTCGCCAAATAATTTTCTCTTTGTTTGATTAAGATATTGGTACCTTGGACCACTGAAGACAAGGGCAGCACACTGGTTCAGTACACTACAGGTCAGTATGATGTTCTTTCTTTGTTTATTGTCTTGTGTGTTATCATAGCCCATAGAGCTTATAAGCATATAATTTCCTTTATGCTTCTCACTCTTAACAAAAGCTCTGTTGCATCTCCTTGTGTAGTCTTACAGTTGTCGTGGAGACAGTTGTCATGGTAATAATCTCTGTGGTCCCTCTCCTCAATCAGGAATGGCCGCAGGTTCGGCAGGCCTCCCTGTCGTACCTGGCCCCTGTCCCCCGACCCCCTGACCTGCCTGCCGAGAAACCCTCACGCCCCAACCTGCTCTACCGAATTTACCGCAGACTGAAAAATTACTGGAACCCTCCTGTTGAAGGTATTGTTGTTTTAGTATAAGTGCGTTTGCGTGAGGACAATTCAAGCAGATACATGTCTGCTGTTGTCAGTGGCTCTTTTGTTGTGATATTTGAGTTTGATTTTAGATTTCAGATTTGGTATTATATTGAGTACATCCCGGTGCGTGTCTGTGTCTGTGTGTGTGCAGAGCCGCCTAAAGAACCTGAACCGGAGAGATGGGAAGATAAGGAGATCTCAACAGTGGAGCTCTCCATTAGCACACAAAACAAGAACCCTGTTCAAAGAGTAAGTGTTTGTTTCTCAAGTCACAGTCTTTGTGTACACTTCACACAATGTAAATATCCCCTGAAGTGTACCGTAGATTGTGTACACTTTTAATGTTGTATTTGTCTGTGTGTGTTTCCTCTCTCAGCGTGCCGATGACTCACTGCTGGTATGTGTGGAGCCAGAATCTTTCACAATTGGAGAATTCATTACACAGGGGTGAGTCTCTTAGCACCTCCGTCCATTATTAGGACCCATTTAAAAAAGCAAATATTAATAGACTGGCAGATTTTCTCCTATTTCTTTACAGAAAAAACAACCAATTAGACCTGTGTGTCTCTAAAAAGATTTGCGTTAACTATTTTAGGTCTGGATGTTTTTACTTAAGAGAAGAGAAGTTATGCTTTTAGCTAATAAAATTAGTTCATTGTTTCTGTATTTTAGTAAATGCTGCAGTTTCTTGAAATATGTTTAATCATGCAGTAAATTACAAACAATTAATGTGGGCTTACTTTGCTTAGGACTAAGAAAGCAGAGGACCCCTCAGTGTGCATGAAGAATGCTCTGAAACTAGAGGCCGGTGCATGTCGACTCAGCTTACCCCAGGTCTGAAAAGCAACAGTTTTGTTCAAATTTATTTTAGCGCACTTTCAGTTCTATGGGACAATATGTTATATTTGTGCACTTCATTAATGTAAAGAGTTAATTCTCTTTTATTTAGCAAACACTGAGAGTTATCATCAAGTTACATTTTATGTTGATCCTTTTATGATTTTAGTGCATAGGACTGTGCTCATATTGGCATTGTATATCTGTATTTCAGGCATTTGTATGTGACGTTTTATCATTTTTACAGTGCTTGAATAACATGTCAGTGGCCTGCATTTAAGCCATTACTCTGAAAGTAAAGCCATTATTTATATAATAATATGTTTCTATCAGTTACTGCAAGTATAATCTAAATTTTCAGCTTATGTTCAACAGTTGCATCAGTCTTGTGTTGGGAGGATCATGGAAATGTTGACAGTCTGTTCATGGCCTCTCCCTTGCTGTTCTTCCCTTTGACCACAGGAGGGTGCTGGCTTTTATGACATTGACAATGAAGAGTATGAAGCCATGTCAGTGGAGGTGAGACTGTTGCCACGGAAACTGCGTTTCTTCTGCAGTGCTGAGAGGCAGAAACAGCTGCTCTCACAGGCCCAGGGTTATTGAGAGAGATGCTGAGGTGGCATGAAAATGCAGAAAAGACTGAGGAGACTGAGAAAAGACTGCACTTCAGCTCAACAGTCATGTTTAACCTGGCTGTTTCTGCCTTTAGTTGTCATGGGAGCACAGCACAGGACTAAAATTAGAACTGTCTCTTACAATGTTTCATTTATTGATGACCTTTTTCGGTGTCGGTAGGATTTAAACATTTACTACGTGGACAAAAACATTTCTTTTTACAACATTCTGTTGTAGAATGTGGACCATGTCTCTACATTACAACCTCACAACTCGGTGATCAACTTGAGAAAAGATGAAATGCATGACAGCCTGTGCCATGAAAGAGTAAAAAGTGGAACATAGTGTTTATTGTTTCAAAATGGCAGCGAATCGAACTCGCTGGCGCAAAAGAAAAGGTATCCATGCAGCATACAGAGAATAGTACAACAGGTGTGACTAAGAGAGGTGTTTAAGATGATAAGAGGAATGACTGGTTTATGTGCATCTCTGAGTACCAAGACCATTAAAACGACAACTGTTCAGTCATTCAATCGATTCACCCACAAAACAAACAAACAAATTCAACTGAATATGGGCACAGGTCAACAAATTGTTCTGTACATGAGAAAAGTATATTACATGGTCACATAACTGTACATTCCTAATCACATTTAAAACACACATCAAACAGCAAAGTTCAGTCAACAGACATCTGTAAAATGTTAAGCATAGGATTTGTTTGCAAAAGCAAAACATAAGTGTGAAAGCGACAAATTTATATATTATTGTTCAATCTTTGCTGCAAAATACACCACGTAGCAGGTAAATGCACATTTGTTAATTTAAATATATTTAACAGTTTTTTACATAAAAGCAAGGCCTTATGGCTCATTTGCAATGTTCTTAACCTCAAACCCAATGACCAATCTTGAGTGCCAGCACTCAACACGCTTGCAACCTGTGGACATATTAACCCCCCAGAGAACTGAAGTTAAAACTCAGCATGTACTTGATCTTTATGATGGCTGCTTTTCTTATGATACATTTAAAACATTTGATTTAGAGTAAAGTCATCTGCTTTAAAGGAGGGAGCTGGTGTTTCTCACAGTATTAATTTCCCCCCTTCACTCTCAGTGCCCTCTAATACATTATAACCATTTAGAAAAGGAAAACATATGCCTCATTGCACAGTCTGGCATCAAGCTCTTTGTTTTAACACTCCTTTGATTCTGAAATACTCTTGCTGAAATAATTATGTTTATACCGTAAGGACTAAAACATATTTCACACCTGGAGAACTTGTTTAGTTTGTGTTTAGTCCTAAGACCAGTATACCAAAGGTCTCACTTATCTGGATTTAATGAAATAAGCAGTCCCCCCGGGTTCCTCTGTGCTTCAGTTTAGTCCTGCTAAAGGAGCCATAGAGAGGGGGTTCAGTTTTAGTTAGACTCCCTGCTGAAACAGATGGAGCCCGTGTGCCCAAAGATGGGGCTAATCCCCCCCACAACCCACCCCCCAAACACGGTAACACTGGAACAGCTCCTCTGCACACAATGGAGCCTCTGTTAGACAGGACAAGACAGTAGGCAAGGCTGTCTGTGACCCAGCAGAGGCAACAGAAACCTCCCAGACGCTATGCCAACGCAGCAGAGCCGAGGATTACGCTTAATCTACAACAAATTAAAATCCAATGGCTGGTGTTGTTCAAATCCAGCACAAAACACACACACACACAAAGTCCCTCCTGACGGGGACACCTGCTGACTAGGCCTATCTGGATTCTGCCAGTGCTTTGCTTTGCTGAAAAGATTTTACAGCTGAACAAAGTCTTTTTTGCAAATGCACCAACACTCTCAAATCCAATTTATATATACATGTGTTACTGAACATGAGTTGGGCAACAGTTGTACAGCATTCATTAAACCAAGTCATAGACACATAAACATTCATGTATGTGCCCCCCCACGCCCAAAAAGAACAACAATGGGAAAAAAAACACTTAATGCTTAACAATACATATGTGTGAGATGAAAGAAAAAAATGCAATGAGACTGTTACATCCAAAAAGTCGTTCATATCTCCTGTTTCTTCCAGAGAAATAGAGTGATGACATAACAGTTGTTGGAGCAAAAGGTTTACAGTTGCCAAACAATCATTACCAGGTGTGGAGTCAATGATGTCCTGTCCAGAAAATCCTCTAGCTCCTCACTGATCAAGGTTTAGTTAGATCATAACAGTCAAATTACAATGGCAACAGACTTGGTCAGATACAGTGGCCTTCAATAGACAGCCACAAATACATCAAACTAGTTTGACATGAAGTTCCAAACATTCATAGTGAAGTTGTTACGGTGTTCAAGAAGTGTTTTTTTTTTTTTCACATGTTCGTGTTGTTTCATAAGTCCGAGAGGAGTGTAGAGGAGAGAGCACATTCACAGTCATCTGCCGGAACTTGGTGGAGAACCAGAACTCTTGACAAATCTGGCAACAAGCTGAAACCATCATGTCCCTCCATGTGCTCACACTGAGGTGCAGTCCAATAATCACTGCTTTAATATGGCCGTTTTCAGGGGCCACTTTCCAGTCAGAACCGTCCCTGTTTTTCTTTTAACCCCCCATAGAATGTGACAGGATGAAGGGTTTGGGGGAAAAAAAGGACTGAGATGGTGGCAGTTTGTGTAAGGCCACGTTAAACAACAGCAGAAACAGCAAGAAGAAAACCAGAAATTCAGAGATAAGAGAACACAGCATTCCCAGCTCTCCAAAAATGTGTATCACTTGCTTTTGTTCATTATTCTCAGAAGATAAGCCTGCCTGGTTATACCTTTTTGAAGTAAGCAGAACAAATATACTCAAAAAGACATACAATTTCACCAAACCAGAAATTACAGTAGGGTTCTATGACCACCTGAACCATAAAAACCGTCATCTATGTGATCTGACAAATTTGAGTCACATTTACAGTTTACCTTATGAATCAACCAGAAGCCTACACACCCACATGAATAAGGGCAGGGCTCTAGCTAGTTTGCTTTTCATTAAATTTCAAACAGTCCCTGCAAAGAGATTGATCTCCCTGTGAAAACAGCAAAGTTTGTCAAGAGAATGTCAGCTGGAACTACAAAGTCACTGTTTCTGTGGAGATGAACCTGTTCTCAAAAGAGGAGAGCTGCATAAAGAGGCACAGACAACAGCTTCATCCTCTACAGAATATGAGCTTAGGCAGAGCAGATCAAAGCAGAAAAAAAAAATACAGAGGAGGCTAGAGCAATACTTTGAAACCACACTGATGCACACAGACACACACACACACATACACACACACAAAAGAAGACTCACGCAAGCGTGACAGGCAGCCAAATGGTATTGCAGCCCATATTTAGACAGATGCCCCCCGGTGAAAAGGGCAGTTTCAGTGCTGTCCAGTGGTCAGGCACAGGTCAGAAATCAGTCCAGAAGATGCCCAGATGAACAAAAGAGAGGAAAACAGGGATACAGGCAGTGTGTTTGGACCCTGTCTGGCTAAGAGCTCCAGAGAAAGGGATAAATAGATAGAGTAAGAAAGAGAAAGAGAGAGAGAGAGAGAGAGAGAGACAAAGCCCCTCTCGGTCTAAGGACAGCAAGGGTTATCAATAACTAGCATGACATCGATGCCATAAACCTCCAGCAGGTCCACCAGGAAGCCTCGGTCTCCCTGGGGGTCCAGACCCATGGCTCGCACATGCTCCGCAGTCAGGGTGGGATCGGCGCTCCCTGCCACCTCAGACAGCGTTTGGAAAATTCGGTTATTCTGCTCCATGAAGAACCTGACAAACAAAGAGATCACACACAAGAAGAGATGCAGCTGATTTGTTCAGTCAAGACAAGTACAGCAATACTTAAAACATACAACACTGTCTACACATTGATTTTTACTGCAGTTTTTGAGGTGAAAGAAGACACTCTCCCCCCCCGCCAGGAGAACAGCACCACACTTTGTCTACTGTGCTAGCACCATGCATTAGTCTGTCTATCAGTCACTCACAGGATGAAGAGATCCTCCTCACTGGAAGAGCAATCACCATCCACCTCCTGAGAATATAGCAGCAGCTGCCTGCAAAGAGGACATCATCATCGTCATCATCAAAATTATAATTGCTGTCACCATTCTCTTCTCTACAGCTTCTTTCACAATGTCCCTTAAAATCACTATATAAATAAAATTGCATTAAATGTGTATATATATCTATATCTCTGTCTAACCTTCCACTGCCATAGTTTCTATTTTGAGTTAAAACTTTTACCACACCTATTGCTAGGCCTGAAAAACTAATGTCAGTTTTACAGACTTGGATTATGTAAACCAGCTTTTTTTTTTTTATCAATACTCAGTGTGTAATGAAAACATACTCATGTATTTTAAACTGCTCGTCTGTGCATTTAGCACAAACATCTGTAACTCTGTCTAACACATTTCAAACAATGAACATAATATTCACATAGATCACTAAACTTATATTGTTCAGTGGAACAGTGGGTGTGGTGAAATGGCAGTTGAACCACTGTCATTATTGTAAACAGATAACATACATAATCTGTATTTGCTCACATGACATTTTAAATAACGGTCCCTTAAAGTACACATATGAATGTATGCAAATTTTATGAGTCATGTGACATGAACATATTTGGTATGAATATGTAGGGAACATGTAAAAATCACTCCTTTTGCCTCCATAGGCTCAGAGAAACCATTACTTTACAGTTTACTGTAAGTGTCCATCATCTGAGAGTGTCAGTGTTAGATTCAAGCCTTACGCACCCTGTAACTGTCTAAACATTGTAATCTAAACTGCCAAGCCAAACATTGGCATTGCTTACTCGAGAGAAAACGTCTGTGACTCGATAAAACTACAAATTATAATGTGTAGTCAAACGAAATCACCAAGAGACACAGGTGTTTTTCACCTATGGTTAGAATATATGGATGATATGGGTAAAAATTTTGTAACTGTAAGATGATAAGGTACCTCTGTTCACTGAGCTTTCGATATTTCTCTTTATCTGCAGTGTTTAGTCGGAGGAGTGGCTGAAGACTCTCTCTGTGTGTTTTCACGTTCTGGTTATCTACATAAACATCATACAAATCTTTCTTCTCCTCAAAGATCTTCTCTGTTGTACCTGATATTACACACACACACACAAACACAAAATATTGCCATTGACTAATATTATTTTCATTAATGTTCATTAACATTCATTCCATTTGTTTTGATTTCAGTAACTTGCATAACTTAAATTTTTTTTAAGGTACAGAGAATTCATAGACTCCAAGAAATAGTATTCATACACCAACATGTCAAATACAGATTCAAGGAATGCTGATGCAAGATTACACCACAATACAAACTAAACTACTGTCCAAGTCAGTCTAGACTGTCCAATAAAAGGATACTTCTTTTTAAATCCAACAAATACAAGAATCTGACTAACTAAAGCAAACCTTAGAACAGATTTCACAAGTTGTTGGACCTCAGTTCAGAGCAAGTGTCTGTCCTGTGTAGCAACTGGTTTTGAAATCTTCTATTGTTTGACACTCACAGGCCACATAGGACAGCTCAGTTTCCAGAGCTGTGATGTCAGCTACGTTGATGTAGAAGAAGGGGCGGAGCTCTGGCACTGCTACTCCAATCCCAGGTATGGACACATTGGCAAGGCAACAGCAACAGTACACTACAAAATATAACAGTCTTGTCAAAAAGTGATCACAATAAATAGCATGAGTAAGAGTATAAAAATACTGTATTTTGTTGCTGTTAGAAAAATTTGTAAATATGAAGAAAATATGATCATATGTTCAGCAGAACTTTGATTTTATTCATTTTAAATGTACTAGCAGGTTGACACATCTAATTTGCTATGACAGCAGAAAACCAAACCAACAAGTAGTGAGGAAGAAAAATGGCACGGGCGCGCGTGTGTGTATGAGTGTGTGTATGAGTGTGTGTGTAAGTGTCTTTTACCTCGGTAGCAGACTACTCCTACTGGTGGAGGTGAGAAGATGAGAATGCGTTTTCTGAGCAGGGCAAATTTCCACAGCACCATAATCTGCTCTCCAAAGAAACGGATGAACTGGGACATGCAGCCTGCTGGGTGTGTGATCTGAAAGCCCATCAAATAAAGTCAGTAAACAACGTGATATTCAACTGTTTACGGCACAATCCGCATTGGCTCTGGCAACCAAACCAAGTTCAAAACAGACATTCTTGTTTCTCAGCCTGTCAGGTTAGGGGTTTACTGGGAATCAGAGGATGAGTATGTCCCAATCTCCTCTGATCTCTCAGAGACCGGTGGATAATCTTAGACTTCAGTAATTCTCCATAACAGCTTCAGCTAATTAAGTCAATGCACAGGGCTTCGGAACATGTCTTTAACAAACCGGCTCATTCTGTTCCTGTTCTTGAGTTGCTGCAAAATCAACCAAACTAATGAGAGAAACCTCCATTTAAAAAACAGAGACAAAAACAACAACAACAAAAAAAACAGCCAAATGTTTGACTAGAAGAGAGCTTATTCAACCTATCACATCTATCGTTCGGCTTTGTAAACAACAAGGAACATGAAGGAAGAGTGATTCAGAGCCACTGCATCTGTCTGATCATGTTTAATTTCTGCCTGGGGAAACAACATAACGTCATATTTTTGCTTCAATCTGGCCTCAGTATGTCGAACAAAGCGTATTAATAATGAGCTCGAGCAGAAATGTGCATTCCAGAGTCTCAGAACGAGAGATGAGATGCCCTGCTGCTCTCTGGAAGAGCTGTTGTCTGCAAGTGGAAAACACAGAGAACACAATAAATAAGAACACTGGACTGTCTCTAACTACCTTCATCTCTGGATGCATGCAGCGGTTAACCATTGTGGTGAGGGCACTGGTAGGGCAGGCAGTGACCAAGCCATTTCCTCCAGAGGGTAACACAGCCTTCTTATCCTCATAGAAAGCCTCCAGAGGAGAGTACTGTCCAGGACACTGAAGCTGGTGCCTGTGGTCAGACAACATTCAAAGACTATCAGTGAAAAGGGGGAGATATAAAGGCACAGTTCAGTGGAAGCACTATATGACACCACAGGTTCAAAACATACTTCTCAAGACTATGTGTTGGATTTGGACAAAATATACAATCTCAGCAAATAAAACCTCCATCAACTGCACTTGGCCTTTAATCAGTTATCAGTATAACCAGAACATTCTGTATGATCATGCAGAATTTAAGATTATGCAGAAACAGCGGGAATTTAAACATATTTTGTCAACATGTGTCATGACTCGGAGCTTATGATTAATAAATAAGACCTGTTACAAATTTAGAAGGAAAGATGAGGAGAAATGAAGGAGTGAGTGAGCTGTGATAAAAAGGTCACTGGTGCAGAAGAAAAAAAAAACATAAAAAAAACAGAAAGAGCAACCAGTGAGACACTGCTCAAGACAATTCACTCATACATGATACAAATGTTATAGACTGTTCAGAACCAGGGCTGACATTGCATTGCTTTACTTTCAATGTACTATCCACAGACACAAGTATATAACAGGATTCATCAATACTCCAAAAGGAGTCGGTAAAGTCAGAGATACAGGGCAAGTGCAATATTTTGGCACATTCTGTAGAGTTTTCAGTTGGAAGCACTCACCTAACCTGGTTTTCCAGAAAGTGCATGTATCGGTAAAGTAGTGTGTAAGATGGAGACAGAATACCCACAGACTTCATTCGAGCTCCTCTCTCCAACTCACTTTCCACTGGCATGTTGGCAAAACATGCCAGTCCAAAGTAAGAACCTTTACGAAAATATCTAAAATAACAAAAAGGGAGAATATTAGACACCTCTAAAATCATTGCAGTGTTTTTATCTATCTGTGGCACACAGAGAGCTAATGTTTTATATTATGAATATGCAATGCATAGTTTAACATTAACACTATGTATTGGCTAGCCAGTTTATCATGACTCCACTGTGTCTCATTTATTCATTTTTCTGGGTGGAGTCCTTACATAAAGTCACTGGTGATTCGATGTGAACCACTGGCCATGGACTTGAATTCTACTCCCTCCAGATTCACATCCTGAGGTAGGCACCATTCAATCATGTTACCTGTCAATCACATCAGAGGGTTACATCCTGCAACACCAGGAGAAAAGTAAATGTACACGTAGACTATTTGAAACTTAAGGTTTTCTTGGATATCGTAAAGCCATATGGACACATTTTGGTCTCGGAGAAATATGATGCATACAACACATACATCCTTTCTTCATCTTTTACTTTTGTTTATGTTTGTTCAATCTAAAAATATTCATTCTGACTACGTCTTGACGAAAAAAAGGAAGTTACTGAGAAAACACTTATTAGTCAACTGGCTATCTGAACAACACTTTCACCTAAACCACTTCCCTTTCTCCTTAGACAAATGTACCTTCCACTGCAAACGCAGTTTAATCACGGGTGTATGGACGTGGCTGCAGTTCACGCCTAATGATTACGCACACAATGACTCTAGAGGCTTGAATAGGGACTTGTTATATTACATATGACACACATAGCGAAAGACTGACAAAATATGAAATTAAAGGCATACACCGAGGTGCTAAAATAGCGCACAGATCAGTATCTTATTTGCGTTCCGCCTATGATATTACTGTTGAACTGCTTAGAGACAGAGTTCAAGAGAATGGTGTGGGATTGACACTGTCATTCTTGTGAAATCTTCTGCAGTTTACAATGGTAGGCCGGTGTCCTGTTCTTTGTAACATAGCCCAGTCAATTCATAAACACTACTGATCGGAACGACTTTAAAGCCTCAACTTCGAACTCCTATTACCTGATCTGGTATCAAAAGTCACCACGAAAACAGCAACGATTTGGTCTTTTTCCTCCCATTCGGACACTCTTCGATCTTTGACGGCCAGCCCAGGGAAAGTGCACTCCGCCTGTTCGTTGCACGTCGGGGCACCCTCTCCTGGCCCGGTTTGTTTTGAAGGAGAGCTTGTGCTCCCGCTGTTAACAGCTGTTGAGTTGGTTAGATCTCCTGCGCTTGTATCCCACCCGATACCTGCAATGGTGCTACCCAAGGGACGGCAGTTAGACGGACTTGACTCTAAAGAATTTTCATCTTCTAAAGACGGGCTCGTTGGAGCTGGTTCGGCTGGAGGGACCTCCTCCCAATCAAGTAGCGGAGCACGATCCGACTGCTCCACCATCGTGTTTACGGTTATCAAGAGAAAAACAGTTTCCGCTGTGCAAAATAATAACCAGAAGCGAAACTCAAAAAACAGTCGTATTCACCAGATATAACATAGTTATACTTTTCCAAATGTTTATCTACAAAAGGCAGGACCAAACCAGCGAGACCCTCTTAACGTTGTCAGACCGTGCCTGTTTCAAGCACTGTTTTGATGACGTCAGTTACTTCCGCTCACATGACACGTTATAGTTAAAAGCTTTTATTGACCAGTGGGAGTATATCTGATACTGTCGTATTTAATGTTTCCACTAGTATCTCATGTTTATGTTTTCACTGCCTACATCATTGATTCCAATATCGCTTTTCTTTTCTTTTCTTTTTCAGGTGATTGCATCGCAGGTGATGAGGGACATGACATCTCATTAAGCCAATGCCCGAGTTGCACTGAGTAGGCGGGACACCCAAGGTATTTTTTTTAACAAAAAGAAGTTGCTCGGGCGCGAAATTCGAGCGTGGTGTGGGAGGCCACTTTGCCTTAAACGTAAGTCAAATATGCACAATTTGTATGGATATAAGTTACCGTGACAGATTTTTAAGTCTACTGTGTAGTTAAATCTTGAGTGTTATCTATCTGCTCTCCGCTCAGTCAGCCCATCAATATAATATGGACTAACTGCTGCTTGCTTGAATGTTGCCATAACAAGGATAAACATATCGATAGTTATCTGAGAGTACGATCGTCCGCAAATATTTTTATTTGAATTTTAAGTGAATTTCTGCACCGCTTCAATCCAGTTTAGTTTAAATCCTCGTCTTGTAAACTCAATCAGCTGTGAAGCTGCTGAAGGCACTCTCAATGAGAATTTATCAAACGGGCACTCTTCCCTGTGCCCAAAAGTAAAGTCGCATCATGGCCTCCCCTCTGTGATGATAGGGTATGGCTTCGGTGAATGAACGAACGGCTCAGCATCTGAACTTCTCCAGCTGCGGTGAGGATGACTGTAGCGACAGCAGTCTGGATGACTGGGCGCCTCGAAGCGTTCCCCTCCGAAGCCCCTCCGCCGCCTGCCAGACACCTAAGGCGCAGCGTCATCGCGTCAGGAGCGCAACAGTAGTCTCTCCCTCCCTACCGACCTCACCCATACCTTATGCTGCTTGGAGGAAGCTAAGGCTTTGTGAATCTCCCAGTACACCTAAGGTACGGACACAGACTTGGATTCACTTTTTTTTCTAACAGTGACCTCAGCGTTTGCATTTCCAGGGTTATGTGTGCATGCACGTTCATGCAGGAAAATGTTTCCGCGTGAACACCACGAGTCTGAGACGTGATTAATCACAGAATAACTTTTCATTTGTTTATAGACTGCTATTAACACACAGGGATGTTATGTCACCTGTTTCCCCTTTTAGAGTCTATTGTCCAAGTCATCTCTGCCTTGCTCCAGTTCCAAACCTTGTCGAAGTCAGAGAGGTCTGGGCTACTCTCTGGCCTCTGACCCGCTGAGCGCTCGCATGCCCTCCGTCAACATAAACCCTTTCACTCCAGAAACGATGTGCAGGAACAACAACCACTGCAAGAGGAAAAGTCGTAGGAGTGATGACGATGATGATCACATTCACAGGTAACAAGCCTTTACACTTAGACCAGGGACTGTTGGGAAACTCGTATGGTCTTTTATCCCAAGTCAGATTTTTTTTAAACCTCTATTGTTTTATATTATCACTTTATTTCCCTGCTCTTGTAACATCCTCTAAAAATGTGAAAGATGCCATAGTGATGCTAGTATGTAAAGGTTTAATAAAAATTGAGAAGTTAAAAGTTTATAAATATATCTTGTTTGTAGATTAAAGGAATCTCAAACTTCATCAGATGATGAAGAGCTTTTTCTACCATCAAAGGTAGGGCTTTTTTTTTTTTAGAACTTTTTTTGTTTCTTTCTGAAGTAAAAAAGCATGCAGAGATGTATACATGGTAGCCCAAACCTATGATTGTTTTATTTATGATATTCATTTTATAGTAATGAGAATCTGTTTGTTTTAAGGGCTATTTATCCATCAGCAGTGCTCTTCTGAAGAGCAGATTTTTATTCCAAAGAGACAAGATCAGCGAATCAAAAAAATGAAGTGAAAAGAGGCTTTCTGTCATCCTGTGCGTTGCATGTAACCTGGAGTTCTCTCCCTACCGTGGTGTTTTTCTCTCACGGTCTGTCGGCCATCTGTTTGTTCCCAGAGGCCAGCAGTGCACTCCTTTATGTTGTCACGCTACGAGAGTGAGTTTCTGGAGCTGGGCCGTATCGGCGTGGGAGAGTTTGGCGCAGTGTACAAGTGTGTGAAGAGGCTTGACGGCTGCATGTACGCCATCAAGCGTTCACGACGCCCGCTCGCGGGTTCGGCTGACGAGTGAGTCAGCACTCCAGACCTACTGCTACATGGGAATGCTCAAACTGTGCTTGCTGATAATTTTTCACTTTTTTTTTTAAATGAAATCCCACAAGGGTTATGGCATCTATTCTGACTAATTTTAAGATGAGTCTATTAATATTCCGATACTTGCTGGAGGCTAATTTTAAATGATCGTGATTAAAGAGTTTTGCAGCCTGGCCTGCATGAAATGTAAGTGCTCCATTAGGGTTTAACACAAATTCAGACAAAGTATGCCTCATGTAAGTCCATTAAAATTTGCCAAATTTGTACAGTAATCAGCAGTTTTCTGATATGAAGCTTTGAGTTTTGTGCATCATGATTGTGTGTGTTTCATATTTGTGTCTGTTATTTCACTGGAGTTATATGACATGCTTCCAATATCACAGTGCATTTTTAATGGTAAGAAACTGGTGTGTGTGTGTGTGTTCGAATCCTGTCCTTTTGGCTGTAGGCAGCTGGCATTAAAGGAGGTCTATGCCCACGCCGTCCTGGGCCATCATCCCCATGTTGTACGTTATTACTCAGCCTGGGCTGAAGATGATTATATGATCATACAAAATGAGTACTGTGATGGTAAGTCTGTAATTCAACCTGTTCGTTACAAAATGTTCAATGTGTTAGTGACAAGTTGTCCTGTTCAGGTGGAAGCCTGCTGGATGCTATCACTGAGAAGGAAGCACAAGGCAAACTGTTCAGGGAGCCAGAGCTGAGAGACCTGCTCCTCCAGATCTCATTGGGACTTAAATACATCCACAGTTCCGGCCTGGTGCATCTTGACATTAAACCCAGTGAGTGAGTCATGTTTTTCACTCATAAGAGCATTAAGATAATCTGGGCCTGTATTCATAAAATGTCTCAAGAGTAAGACTGCTGATTGAGGATCAAATTTACCCTTGGTACTCTTTGTTACTATCTAAAATAGGGCCTCTATTAGGACTCCTTCTCTTATATTTTTAATGCAAACCATACATGATGCTTCTAGGACAGTACTGGACTGTAGGAAACCCCTTTTTGGGGAAGACACTGTGTTTAATTTGTTTTGACTATTCGGATTCAAATCAAGGACTAGATTAGTTGCAATAGGTGTGTTTGTGTGTAGCACCAAAGTAAAAACAGTAACCAGCACTCTGGGCCTTCACAGGAACAAGAGTCCTAGTATAATCACTCTTTCATTAAATGATTTAAGCCTTTTCATCCTCAGGTAATATTTTCATCTGTCATCGGCCTGGCCCAAGTGCGGGCGGAGAGGGAGACAGCGAGGAGGAAGAGGATGGAAACCCTTCCTCAGGAGTGGTTTATAAAATCGGTAATCCTGCTATTTCCTGCAATACAAAACCCTTGCTTTTTAAACATTCTCTCTCTCAATTGCCAAAATATTTGTGCTAGATGCACTGTTATCACTCCAGATTTTCCACTGCATGTGTCTTGAACTGAAATTAATAAGGGAGGTTTTTCATGTACTGAGACAACAAGATTACATTGATGAACAGGCTGTCTGAAGTCATGATTAAAGCCTAGGTGTACTGTAATCCTTCAAGTTATTTGATTCACTGAGTACTCTCGCTTTAGGTAGCTCCTCCAAGGTGAATGCATAAGTTTGGGTTTATCTGTGTCTGAGTTGTGTTTTACTCTCTCCAGGGGATTTGGGACATGTGACATCCATCAGCAATCCGCAGGTGGAGGAAGGAGACAGCCGCTACCTGGCCTGTGAAATACTACGAGAGGTAAAACTTAAGAGCCTTATCTAGCAAAGTAATAATGAAATCAATCTTTAACTCTGAACAGATCTTAAAAGGTTATTTTAGTTGGTCCAGATTGGTTTCTGGTTTTTTTTGTTTGTTTGTTTGTTTTTGTGTTTTTGTTTTTTTTTTAAAATGTGACAACCGTTTAAAATGACCTGCTACTTGAAATAGCTACAATACAAGCAAAGGTTTGAGAATATGAGATCACAATTGTACAGTAACATTTTAAATGATTTTTAAAGTGAAAAGTACACTGTATTTTGTTTGCTGTGTACGTTTTCATTGAGTCTGTGATCTGTGCCTGTGGCCTTTTTCCTGCAGGACTACACCCACCTTGCCAAGGCTGATATTTTTGCACTGGGCCTGACTATGCTATCAGCTGCTGGAGCACCACCACTGGCTCAGAATGGTGAGGACTGGCACAGCCTGAGACGAGCCCAGTTACCCAGCCTGCCACAGGAGCTCTCTTCCCCTTTCCGAAGACTTGTACAGGTACTGTGTGGAGGTACAACATGCAGTGGTTCACCCTGTTCACAGTTTAGTTTGTACCTTGGTTTCTGGGCCACGGTTCCGTTTGTATCATGGTTTACCTTGACAGAAAGTTGGACATAGTCAGTTGAACTGACACTTGTGATATACTCCCTCATCTAATTTGTCATTTAGAAGAGCTGTAAACCAGTCAAAGAAACAAATTACATTATTTATTATTTGTTATATGTATATATATTTTTTTATAAAGCCCTGAATTATAAATTATTATGTGTGTGACAGACTATGTTAGACCCTGAGCCTGCCTTACGACCGTCAGCATCTGCGCTGTGCAGACACCCTACACTCTGCAGGGAGCGATCTGGCAAACTGGCTGCACAGCTGCGTCAGGAACTCAATGTGGAGAAGTTCAGGACTGCCATGCTAGAGAGGTGAGGGAGGGAGAAAGCAAGAGAGAGAGCGAGCGAGTGCAATTGACTTGAACGACTGATCCTGTAACACCATAGTTTAGATAGGAGAAAATGAATACAGGGTGGAGAAGATTTGTTTTACAATTTTTTTTTCAGTTATTTTATGTAATGTATTGCCCCCAAACTGTTTCAAGACCACAGAAATGGCTTAGCTAGCAGAATGCAGCCGCGAATGAACCCCTCTTGCAGTTTTGTGTGCAATTTTACCAATATCCAATAGAGGGCGCCATAGTTGAGTGATAGGAGTATTCTTTATTGATGACCTAAGGTTATAAGAATATATTATAGGATATAGTGTTAGGATGCAGTATTTTATTACTCTGTTGACTCTATCACTTTGAAACCCCTTGTTTTGTGTTGCTGCAAAGCCAGAATTTTCTGGTAAAGGGAAACTGTTTACCAGCCCTTCATGAAAAGACTAAAATCTTGATCTTAAAAACCCTTACTAGTCCTTATGGCCAACCTCTCGTCCTTCACAGGGAGCTCCAGGAGGCTCGCTCCGCAGTCCTCTCCCCACAGCAGCACTCTCCTGCTGTGGGTAAGAAATCAGGAAAAACAGGATCACTGCCAAGAACAGGACGGAGGCTTGTGGGCCGAAATTCGGCACGATCAATGAGTTTTGGTTGCCCAGGGCTCTGACTCACATTAAACGCCACAAAGATTTGGTCTTTGTGAAGAATTACTTGATGATTTGATTTACAATACTTCTGTTAGCCCCTGTCAGAACTTCACAATGTTTTATTTCCGTGCTCTGCATATGTGGCACATAGCTTTTAAATGAAGCAGACACTCCACACACTCCAAAAACACCTGTGATGTAGGGGGTTTAGCTTTCTTTCCTTCTTTTTTAAAAAAAACTGTAAATAAAGATTTTAAGTGTTGAATTTAACAGTTTTCCTCTGAGACTGTGGTATTTAATTTTAAACATGAGTGGGTGTAAGGTTTAAGAAAAAATAGCACAAGTCTTTACTCAAACAAAAGTATAAACTAACAGGGAAGTATGTTTGTTTTGCTTGACTGCACTTCCACAAAGTAAGTGCAAACAGGGCGAAGGTCCTCTGTCTATGTCATACAATGAGCCATGCATACATTTGGTCCATTCGACTCTCAAATTGTTGTTGGTTCAGATGACAACTCTGTCGCCTGTTGTGAATCCTAATGTTCAAAAGACAACACGCTCCAGCAAGGTTATTTTAGCAGTGTTTGGGGAATTTTAAAGGATGTGTTCTGGCACTGAGCTTATTGGCTCTTTTAAAATGTATCTGGGAACTGTTGGGGAAGCCCGCACGAAGTGAACATCAGACAGATTTCCTTTTTTTTTTACCAGCTATGTGAAAGTTCATAGTACTGATTTAAAATGACTGGAGATACGTAAGGGGAATTCATTGCAAGGAAAATAAAGGTAAAGGTAAACACTCGTGGACACACACCTTGCGCTTGGGTGATTTGAATGGACAGGGCCGCGGTGTCAGACCACGCCTCTTTAACTTGTCTTATGAAGCAAACATTTCGATGCTTCATTAGTCTCAAGTTGGGCACTTAGTGTCTTCGCAAAACCATCGAGTAGAACGTGAGTATGTCTTACTACTGGGGGAAACAACAAACCGAAATAAAATCTGTGTGGTTATGTTTCACAGAGTTTATCAAAATAACTTCCTTGGGTTTTGTCGTAACGTTATCTAGTTTGGTGAATCATGACCGCTAGGCGCGCGTTTTCAAAATTAACATGAATACGTTAGTCAGCAAAATGAAGAGGTCAGATGAGGTATTTTTAAAATTATATATTTCAATTCAGTGCCAAATTATGCATTGTGGAAACTGTTTGTATAAAACAACATTAATCACTGTCTATTGTCATTATGATGCTTGTGCACGTGTTGTATAATGTTGGCAATTTCCAGCTAATACACTTATCTGTCGTCACCATACCCTAAATTGTTCTCTCATTGATTATCAGTCTTGCTCTTGCTACTGCATTGTGAAGTTTCAGAACAATGGTCTTGTCGCTCATTTTGAACTATTTGCAGATAGCGGACGTAAAATCCAGCCAAATAGCTATGGAAGCCTCCGGGAACGCGGCTAGCCGCCAGAAAAATTCCCTTATTCTACTGAGCTTCTTTGAGCAACAGGGCAACCAAAACGACAAACTCAAGGACGAACTGCGTCAACTTAATAATGAACTAAAACCATTCCGGGATATCAATGACTATGACAGTGATATCCAGACAGATGGACATCCGTGTAGTACTAGTAATCGACTTTATACGGGGGAGCTGGAGCATCACATTGAATTCCGAGGTAAATTCCAAGCCCTAATCGCTTTTGTTCCTCTTATCTCTCTATTCTTATTCTGCTACGACTTAACCTTCGATTTCCCATTACATTTCAGATATGAACGGTATGAATAACTTTTGGTGCATTTGTTTTTAAGCTCAGATTAAGCAGCTAAAATGGCAAGATAAATGAAGTGTCATGAGTTCGGCGTATAGACTAGGAACAAGTCCATAGTTTGGTCTGTAAGATTAAAAGGAAGGATCGCGGTCTGTAAAGGAACAACTGGACTCCTATTGTACTTCCGTTTGTATTTCACAGGCCCCGGGCGGTTGCTGTAGCGCATACTCATATTCAGTTTATTTCTATAAATATACTTCTGAGTTCTTCCTCTAAGTTGATGCATCTCTGTCTGGAAATGTTTGTCTGCGGTCATCTCTCTCTCCACCTTTCACTAATGTGAGATCTCAGGTTTTGGATTTTTGCTAGGTCATTAACTGCTATATTAATTATCTTCTCTCTGTGTGTGGTTTTCAACTGCGTTTGTCTTTCCAGGGAATGATCATGAAAATGAACAAGTGAGGCAAATAGCCGCTGAATTAATTGACATTGCTGATCGGTTTGATAACCTTGTTCTCACGCGGTCTGCAGAAAATCTGAATAGGAGACTACAGTCCCATGGCGGGAAGGTGAGCCTATTTTGGGTAGTTGTGTTATGACATGGTTTTCGAAAAGTTGAATAATGAATGGGATTGGATGTCATGTAAGGTAGAAAATATTCATGCCTGTTGCTTGCACAAACTTAGGAGACAAAACATAGGAAACATATCATGTTAAAAATGTCTGCAACTATAATAAAGTCCTGCAGAATTTTACAACCTTTCAATCTGAGAACAATTTATTGTTTCTGTCAGTTTCTTACTAAAGCTCTTGAAGGACCACTGTTGACTGAAAGCACCATTATAAACTAGCTTGTCTTGTGTTTTGAGTCAACAGATTTTCACAGCTGTTTCATCTCTTGGGTATTCATTGTCTGCTATCTTATGTGGAATAGGAGAACTAACACAGGCCCATTGCTAAACAAAATGATGAAAGCAAAACATGTAGCATAGACCCCATCTACCTGCTGTTGTCTTAATGTTGCTCTGTTTGCTGTCCCTTGTGCAACAAAACTTGGATAAACCACAAGGGGAAAACTGGAAACAGCAAATGCATTGAGATGAATAAGCTAGAACATTTTTGTTTGAAACTGCCAGACTTTGTACCACTGAGTCATATTAGCATTCAGTTTGTGGCACCAGTGATGCATACAGAACGCTGTGATTCAGATTCAAAACAACACACTAGTTGCCCTGCCCAAAAAGGCTGTACTACTCTTTTCAAAAGTGAAATATATGAAAAATCTGAAATATTTCTGCAGAGTCCTGTGACAGAGAGATGCTTTTTTTCTGGCAAAAGTGTGCCTTGTAGAAGAGGTAATCATCAGAAATAAACTTTATCCATGCCTGTGCAAACTCAATCCACTTTAAAATCTGAATCACTTGGCTAGTTTCAAGCACAGGAACTCTCCAGAATTTCATTTTTATTCATTCATTTGTTTGTTTTTTACATTACCAAATTCCCTCCCTTTTCTTCTTCGAACCTGCACCCTTTTTTGTGTTTTGTGATTGGCAGGAATGGGGAGCTTACCTATCTGAAGAGGTTAAGAGGTTACTGCACGGTATGCCCGATTTTCATCAATACAGCCAGGACTTTGTTCTCATGGCCCTGACGTTCACGCTGGTCAAGAAAGTGTGTGAACACACCCCCTCTCTGCTGCAAAGGCTCTTCAGTACAGCTGTGGACTTTGTCACGACCCACTCATAAAAGCCACTAGTACCAGTCTCTCTCAGATGAACTCAAGGCTCATCATGGCTGTTCCTTTCCCTAATATTCTGTTCCGTTATGAACTCTATGTTCCTCACCTTTCCTCAGGACAATCTTTATTGGGGGGGGGGGGGGGTTGTTGGGCTGGGGTTTGCTTGTGTTTGTTTAGGTACTGTCCCCAGCCAGGTTGGGTTCTGCAGTTTGATGCAATGCCATTGAATCTGAAAAAATGTTCACTTGGAATATTGATGTATGGAACTTTGCTATTGAACAAATGTTCAAATGGAGAGTGAAACTGACAACGCATACATACACGGGACACGATAAGTCTGCCGTCTGTTGGCATGAGGAAGTTAGCATGCCAGATTTAGAGTAATGAAAATATTGTAAATTCTATACTGCCTGTGGAAATTCCAGTTCAGTACTTTAACTGGAAATCTCTTATGCAACAATGCAATTTTTAACTACCACTGTATGTAAATTCAGCAGGAGCTGCCTGATGATGTCCATATGTTAATTTTGGCCTGTTTGTTTCTGTCAACTGTAATAAATAAATGGGGTATTCTTTCCAATAAACTTTCATTTTCTTGTTACCCTTGCCTGTCATATATACATATGTCAAACAGCAAAACATTAAATGTTCATATTTAATAGTAAGTCCCATAAAGGAATGACAGAGGGCAAAGTCATATGGGGTGACATCAAACCAAATGACTGTAGCTTGGATTGTTTGCCGAAGTTTTGTCTAGTAACATAATTTTAAAATATTTGATCAGTTGGGTATCCCATATAGTGGGATTTCTCCATATGAAAATTCAAAAATGGTAATTAGGGCAACAGCTAATAAACATAACCACTGAACAGTCTTGACTTTTGACTTCAGTTATCCAGCCAATGAGGAAATCCCATGTTTGTGCACAGATTGTCTTAAAAGCAGAGTAGTAGAAGCAGAGCCTGAAGTTTAGGGTGAATGAGTTCTGATATAGTTTTGTCAGTTCCTTAAGCACAGACACTGTTGGCAGTTAATGTGAAAGGACTGGGGGGGGAAAAAAAGAGACCACATTGTACTTGCAATATAAGGCACGTGGCAATGTTTTAATCTCACTGTAGTGTAATTCCTTGTCTCTTTGTATTGGGGAAGGAAACAAGTGTTATGAATAAACTGTGGAAAAACTTGTTTGCTTTCTGTTTTCACTATTGTTCAAATGTATGACAAGAGTCACAGTACTTCACTGAATCTTAAACCTGTCCTTTTTTGAACTTGTCTTTATTATTTGCCCTCACTGTCAGAAGATGGTGTCTTTTCTCCCAGCTATGGTAAAAAAATCAACTAGTTTTCAGCAGCTTCATTGATTTCACTCACTAACTGCACACGGTGAAAACTAATCAGTTGGATCCTGGTTTCATTTTAAAGGGGTGTATTTTCAGTAGTAATACGTTACGATGTTAGCTGAGGCACACTCAGCACTGAGTCAGTTCTGAAATGCTGTACAACTGCACTGTGGGACTATCCAAAGCATTTACCCTTCCTGTTAGTCATCACAAATAAACTTAACACAAGGCACACGTCATTACATAGCTATTTCAGACTGTGTGTGTGTGTTTTACGTGCATCTCAACTCAAATCATGTAGCAAGTGTTTTGGTGTCAAACTAAGATGAATATCGAAAGGCACTTGGACCCCCCTCCCCATCCCCCCTTCTTAAACACAACTGAAAAAATTAAGGATCGAATCACCAACCAAAAACGAGGCAAGTGGCTCTTCTCAGAGGGGAAGCAAATTTATTTGATTAATGCTGATTGTTTATGACAGAGCTGGTACAAAAACTCCTTTCTGATGTGAATGTCTTAAAGTGACTTGTATTTGGACTCCCTTATTAATGACCAGTGTCTGAAAGGAGAGGCACAGGAAGCAGGGAACTGTGTAGAGGTGTGGTCTCAGGACCAGTAGAGAGGAGATATGACACAGTAGCCTGCAGGTGAATCTTGACTGCCGAGATAAGGAAGTCTCTTAAATTAGCTTGCTTTAAGCAATACTATTTCATAGTCAGGTGACCGCAAGGCGCCTCTTAGATAAAGAAAACGAAATTGTGATTTCTTGATCTGACAATGGCAGCTGAAACATAAAGCAGAGCACAGCTCTAAACCTAACGGTCACTGATACTTGCTGGTGTAAATTTCATTCACCATCTTCACAGGTTAGCTGTAGCATACTGCACTGAGGGCAGGATTCTGCTGTACAATGTGACGTGTGTTGATTCATTTTTACATGTTAAATTTGGAAACTGAACACAGAACGATGACAGAAAATGTAAAGCAGGGAAAAAAAAATCTCTTCTGTTTCAACCCTAAAAGGCATTAAAAGCAATCCAGCCTGAACTCAGAGAGATTGTAAGTACGTCACTTTTACCCACTCCACCCAGATTACAGAAATGTGTCAACCCCTGTTGTCATGGTGATGTTGGCTTCCCAAAGAAATGGTGTCTCAGTCACAGTATCACTCACGCAAATCGTACGCTTAATTACCTCAACACACACACTGCTTGAATGAAAACAACACGTCTAGACCAAAGACTGACACTAAAACATCAAGCCTTCACATTATTTGTAGTGATTTAAAACACATTCACCAGTTACAATCCTTTGATGAACCAAAGAAATATTCCAAGATAAGAAGCCAAAGCGTCTCCCGTTGTAGACAGCGGCCTGGGCTCTGTACAGAGATTGATAAATCTCAGTTTAACACAAAAAATTAGTTGATGAAATTCACAACACAAACCAATTGTCAGTATGATTATGCTGTTGTCGATGTATATTGTGAGGAACAGAAATCTGACGAGGTAGACCGGAAAGGGCGAGATTTGTGCCAGTCTGTTTAAGTATGGACTATGTCATGAAAAAGAAACAACACTGAAACGAGTCTGCTACTATTCAGTGTTTGCAGAGCTTCTCCTTTCATCTTAAATTTGTTTTTGACCAGACTTAGCTCGTTCTGCAGAACAAGGAGGGAAGTGCTTACACATTCAGATGATGTCAAACAAAACCGAAACCAAGCCAGGAGGTCAAGAGAGTTCACCAATTCGCTCCTTACAAACGACAGACAGATGCTCGTTCAGTCACTTGTCCACCAGTGAAAGCAAATCTAATCCATTTCTAATACGGTGAGGCCTGTCCATCAGTTTTATTACAGCATAACAAGTGAAAACTAAAAGGAAAAAAGCCATCTATTGGGCCTAACAGGTTCTCTAATACCATCATATCTTACACTTGCACTTAGTCATTCTAAAATCATTTTAGTTCACACCATTTCCGGCCTATGCTAGCACTCATGTGGGCACACCAGTGTCTTCTTTGACGGGGAATTTTTCATAAACAAATCAGGTAAATAACACCACATGCCATTTGCATGACATGGTGCGGATTTTTTTTTAACCACAGGGTAACTGAGTTGAACAGAGGTTTTGCTTCTCTATAACTGGACCCTGCTCATCAATCGTGTCTAGGTTTATAACTAAAAATGGATTTGTGTTAGGGATTAAGTATGGGTACTGAGCTCTCACTGTCCGTGTTAACCGACACGTTTTCAGAAGTGTTCAGAACCTAACGTTGTAACCATCTGACCAACTGTTCCCCCACTGGGATCATTCAAAGACTCAGAGGAACCCCAACTACAGCCAAGTTATCAGACTACCACAAATTGTGTGTGTGCAGCACAAAGCCATACCTACAAAAAAAGTGAAAGGATAAACAAAATAGACACACATTAGTAATGTTCCCTTCCAGTCACCACATTGGAATCAGTGTTATGCAACAAAGCAACAGCAGACAAAAGAAAACAAAAAACAAAACAAATGGCTAAAGAGGTACAGTTCCCATGGGGATGTGGCTTGTGGCAGCACAAGGGCCCAGGTTCCCATCAATGAGCCGCTGGTTTGGTGAGGTCACAGGCTCAGAAGCGTAGCTTTACTTCCTCCTACTTCTTTCTGTAAGCCAGAGCTCCATAAGCCACCACTGCAGCAATGGCTATCAGAGCAGCACCACCGTAAAGCAGAACTGGGAGCTCGGAGGACTCTGGGGCAGGTTCTGGGACAGGCTCTGTGTGGGGCGCCTCAGCCAGAGGAGAAACAGGAACCTCCTGGACTGGAGGTGGGACCTCCGGCACAATCTCTGGCTTCGGTTCCTCTGTTGGGATTTCCTGCAATGACGGTACTGAGACAGGCTCAGGTTGGGCTTCAGGCTGGAGTTCTGGTTCAGGTTCTGGGGCAAGAGCAGGAGGAACCTCCTTCACGGGGGATGAAGGTTCCACGGGAGCCAGAACGGGAGCTGGGACAGGGTCTGGCTTAGCAGCTGGGGGCTCAGATGCTGGGGGGCCAGCAGTAGTAGCAGGATCAATTGAGGGCTCTGGTTCAATGATGACCATTGATGGCTCAGATGATAGGCTAGCTGGTGTCTCCATAACAAGAACCTGCTCCGCTGACTCTATGGGTGGCTTTGCTGCTTCTGTGACCGGTTCTGGAAGGGGCGTAGTCTCCTCTCTGAGCTCTGCCCTGAGAGCAGCCAGCTCGCTCTCGGTTCCCAGCACGCTGAGGACGCTCTCCTGCAGCTCCGCTTCTTCTGTGGTCTCCCCGCCCTCTTCCAGAAGCTCTGCCTCTTCTCGTTCCACGTGGACGATGTCAGAGTTGGAGGAGTTGTTTTCGCTGCGCTCCTCGGCCAGGGCCACACCCTCGGTGCTGTCCAGACTCTTGGCGTCCTCAGGATCCATCATGCCAACCTGAGCCCAAGACTCGTGCCCAGTCAGAGACACAGGTAAGCTCTCTGTCTGCCAGGAGCCTGGCCCACTGCTGTCTCCTACAGTCAGCAGCGATGCTGGGGGGCTCAGCTGATCGGGCGCCTGCTCCCCCGACAGGATGTAGATGTCGTTACTGTCCTCGGCGATGATGACTCCGGGGTCTCCGGCTTCTTCTACGCCAAACACAGTGCCCTGCAATAATCACAGAGAGATTCAGGAAGTTGCTTTTGAGAAAAGCATTTGCTAAATAAGTAAATGTAAATGTAAATTTAGGAGGCCCTCCTGCCAAAAAAATAAATCTGTATCAAAGTACACTGTACATTTTACCTGATCTGAATGAGGAAAAAACAAGGAAGAAGACAAAACCTTCACTCAAAACTTTGAGGAGTTTTTCTATCAGTAATTTATATATGCTTGCAATGATTAAAACACTATTCATCTCAGACATCATCACGTTTATGTGAAAAGAGATGCACTTCGGCAGTCAGTGTATTTCATTTCACATGAACAATTGTTTGTCACGAAGTGTTCAAAACAGGCAACGCTTTGCAACAGTGGTTACAACTCAGACACAGTTCTGATGAATGAGGAGAACCACAAACATTGTACTCAACCACAAACTTCAACCTTAGAAGGCTGACAAGGCCTGGAAAAACAACAGCCGTTAGTCAATGACGTCAGTGAGGTGAAAGACTGATTGATAAAGAAACGTATTCTTCAGCATGCTTTGGAAAAGAGAGTCTCACTAACATCACAGAGTGAGTGCACTTCCTAAATTACAGTGACGCTTTTCAAAGGAGAGACAGAGCCCAAGGCCTACTGCATTAAATATGACACAGCACTACTAGTCCTGTGAAGTGTTAGATATGTTATAGATCTGGTTCATTCGAAGAAAAACGACTATTTTCCATTGATTTTTTTTATTCGATGAGTCTAGTGCCAACGTTGACAACTAGAGATGCATTTCCGCCAGAAAATCCAAGTGTGATTGCGCTGCAGCGTCAGTTTTTGATTCACACTGTAGCTTATCGACTGCCGCTATGTGCAAACCCCCGTCGTACCACTAGACCTAAAACTTTCCCCATTCATTTTCAAGGCGAAAATAAGTGATAAAAAAGGCAATTAAAAAAAAACAAGTGGACCACGATCTATTAGCTGTGTACAAGCACACTACAAAGCATTAGGATGGACCTGTTACCGCTGCAATGGAATCAATATCACCAGAACTGCGGGAGTTGAAACGGTGCCAAAAACGACTGGAATAAAACAGAGGAACAATATGTGACTACTTGTGCAATCATACAATAACATGAAAAAATACAATAACATGAGACAATACAACAATATGAGAAAAGCCACACAAATGCTTTATTGCCATTCTACTCATTTTGTAAATCTACTCTATTCTCCTCTGGCCCACAGTGATTCAGTGATTGAGAATTGAAAAAAGGGGAGTGTAGTGAACAATCATTTAAACCTAGAAACTAGAACAAAAACAGCTAAAGAACAGCTACTGATTCACTTACATGAAATCTGCTGAACTGCTTGTGTCTGACAAAAGCGAAAAATATGAAGAAAGTTACTCACTGCTAAAAACATCTACATAAACACACAGTACTCATAAAAACAGCCCGCTTCCATCTCACATAACAGTACAGTGAACCCTGAACATATTGGATGTCTTAAGAAGCCAGTTCAGACCACAGGGAATTTCTCCAAAGAATTTCACCCCTTTCTTTTCGGACTTTCCAATGTGTCCAAAATCTTCAGAATATTTCTATTAAACCAAGCAGGATGTACAAGCGTTCTGGCTACTATAGATTAACAAAATTCTAACATAATCCCAAGTAACTGGTAACTATATGAGAGAGGTCTGGTATCCAGACAGGGTCTCGTTAAACGCAAAGACATCACAGGACTGTGCGGAGGAACTTAACAAATCTTTGGTTAAGTCGCCACCTAGTGGTAAACTGTGGTGGCTAACTCACTCCAAACAAAACTCGCTAAGGCTGATCACTGATGTAGTGAAAGTACTATATTATACTAAATAATGATGACTTAAAAAAAGAAAAAAATCTTTTATTTAAGGTGTGATATCTGAATCATTTAAATCAATCCAGGAGACACTTGGAGTATATGGCATTTAGACTGATTCATCAAAACTCTTTTCATTTTTCTAATACACTCTAGAATTAATAAGGGGAAAAAACCACTGAAAAGACATGTGTGTAACATTCTGGTCTGCAGTGGTGTCATAATAAGTGGGGTGAAATGGAACGGACAGTTTCAGTCAGTTTACATAACAGGAGCTGCGGTTTGTGTGTGATGTCCACGGGGCGGGGCGCGAGATGTTCCAGGGAGAAAGTCTTTAATGGAACCACTTACAAGCTACGACGATATCTAGAGCACACAAATGATAGTCATTTAACAGGAAACAGATATTTTCCCAAACTAAACATGTATAATGACTTACTAATTGCTTTTGAGATTTAAGAGACTAAGGGGGTGGGGTGGGGGGCAAATTCGTTGAGGCAGCGGGTCTACTACGACAATGATTTTTTTTTTTTTTTTTTTAATCCTCCCATAACGATTTGTCCACTTCAGTTGTGGAGCAAAAAGCCAGTGAGCTCCCTCCATCTCTCTCTCCTTCCAGTTCAATGCACTCTTTCTCTCCATCCCTTCCTCCCTCCCTCTCGCTGCCCAATCGGATTAGTTGAGTATTAGAGGGATGTTAAAACGGAACGCTCCCTTTTGGCTTTAACTGCAATTGTCAGTTCTGTGTCATTCATTTCTACGTCTCTCCGGCATCTATGCAGGATGTTCCACTATGGTTTTCCACACAATTCAACACAGCCAAAAGTATTATTTTTCTGCCTGTCTACAAAAAGAGCCAAGGTGTTTTTTTTTCTAACTTTGACACAATGTATTTCAAATGGCACCATGCTGGAAACAGGAGAATGATAAGCCTTGTAACGATGCTTTGTCTATGTAAACGCACTCACTGCACTGGGCCACTCTTGTTTCAGTAAGACCTGAATGCCTTCTTGCTCTTCACTCCTGTCACATCTGCCTCCATCCTGTCCACGGTCGCACAGACACTGACGTTACAGTAATCCAGCAGTGTGCACGTGGCCTTTCTTTCACATGTAATCCTGTCGGAGGATGGAGCACGGCAGCTGTGTGCAACCTCCCTGCACAGCTGACCAAGGCTCTGCCACTAGACTGATGATGTACTGAAATAACTCACCATAACGTAATTCTTTATCAAATTCTGTAACATCAGTAAAGCCTTTGAAAGTTATAGACACACACACACACACAAACAGAGAAAACTGACAGACAGTACCAGGACACAGCACAGACAGGAAACAGGGACACACATACAGACAAATGACAGAGAGCAAAGTGATACTAGACAGACAGGTGAGAACAAAGACAACAACACTGTTTTCTTTAAGCTAACCTAACTGGACTGTCCCCACCTGAAGCTGTCCCTGAAGCCCTCCCACTCCCGAAGAACATACAAGACAGACACCACTGAGGGTCCTCCTGTCTCATGTTTGACATGAATTACAGACATCAGTGCCTTGGGGCAGGGTTTATCCACAAACATCAGTGCCTTGGAGCAGGGTTTATCCACAGACATTCTAACCACAAAGCAGATTAAATAGGAGATTCTAAGACCAATGATATTAACATAAATTATCAAATACAGGCAGTTGGCACATGGAGAAGCACAAGATCTTGTACAAAACTAAGTTTTGGGGATGGGTGAAAGGGATGAGAAAAAGAGAGAGAGAGCCAGGGCATGCACATGTGTGTGTATTTGAGAGAGAGAGAGAGAGAAAGAGAGAAAGAGAGAGAGAAAGAGAGAGAGAGAGAGAGAGAGAGAGGATTAAGTTCCCAACCATGCATCATAGTCTTTCCTCTTATTTTAAGCTGATTTGCGTGTCACAGGAGGAGTGCTTTACTTTTCATTTTTCTAAAATCCAGTCTCTTGGAGTGAAGCTGCACCATCGCTGTGTCTCAATGCTGACTGCTGTCATCAACTCCACTAAAACTCGCCTGAAGCTTCACTCAAATGACCCCACAGACGCTTTGTTTTTGTCATTTACCATAAATACTACAAACCATCCTGAAACACTTATATGGATTTACAGTAGAAAGTATTTAAATACAGCATTAAAAACTAGACAGTAGAATATGAAACCACAAACAGTACAATATCAAACCTAAAACATCACAACCTTGGGAAAAGCCCCATCAAATAAGTTGTATAAGAAATTGGGCGTACCTCAAACACCCTTAGTGCTGAGTTTCCTGTGATGGGAAGGTCAGTTGTGAGGCTAGGAAGGTGAACATATTATATGATCAAACCTTATATCTACAAGAGATTAGAGGGTGGTTTTCAAGCAGAGCTTCACTGAAGCTACAGTCTAAGTTTGACATCAAAGACCATGGCATTTATGGATCCAGTGGAAATGGTACACTACGTTACAGAACACATGACTGTTGCAAAAGCAACCACCCTCGCCGTGGGACAGCCTCTGTCTCTGAATGAGACGGGTGGAGTGCATCTTACACAACCTACTTCTTTCCTATGTAAGGTATCCTGTTTTGTGCAACAAGTGTAGTCATGCTAAAAATATGCTACCTAATTATACACTTATTTCTGAGAGTAAACTAATGAGGACACATTGCAGCGTCAAAACTCATTTAACATACTTATTTTCACACATTTTACATTAATGTTTTGCTTGAAACACTTTCAGCAAAAGAAATTGAACCTTGCACTGTATGAACAAACTTTAACTGTGGCAGTTTGAATAAACACACGTGTAATCTATATGTGGCCATGCAGGATAACAGTAAAGATAAACCTATCACTTCTTCTGCCATGCAAATGGACACATGCTGATTTCCAAGGAGGTACGAGCAAACTGAACAATGCGGTCTGATAACACACACAGCACAGTATCCATTATGCAATGTCCTGGGGGGTTATGAAGGGGGTTTCTGCCCCCAAATAAAGACATAATGTGGTCAGCATTGCCCCCCCCGCCCGCCCAACCCTCCTTGCCCCTAACCAACTCAGTTAGACGTCTGTCTCTCATTACGACTGTCTCAGCAACTGTTTGAGGCAATGTACTTCAAATACCAACAGAGCCTCTCTAAAATCGATTTTTACCTCTGAAATGGTCAGTTTATTACTACTAATGAAACAAATAGTTTTTAGTTGCATTAAAACAGTGAGGGATTTCACTCTAAAAAAATGCCCAGTGCAAAATGATAACCATGCTAGGATGTTAAAATATCTGACATGATTACCAGACCCAAAAAGACACTAAAATCCCTTTTAAAGCAATGAGTTAACAACAACAACAACAATCACACCAAAATAAGACCAGAAAAGAAAAGAATTAATGTTTAGCTCAAAGTCATATATATGAAGGGATTCTGGTGTCATTTTCCAATCACGCAAAATTGTATGATAATGACGTACTCCAACTTTGACTAGTTTGTGATCACTTGTTTGGAAAATGATAGTTTGAAGAGCAAGTACCATAACAGGCTGCTTGAGAGAGAAAAGTCTGCCTGTACAAATTGTTTCAGGCAGAACTGCAGTCACAGAGCCTCAAGCTACGAGAAACGTATTAAAAACAGGTTTAGTCATAGCTCCACTGAGTCAAGAGAGAGTTTACACACAACAATTTGCTCTCACATTCCTTAAGTGGAAAACTGTAACTTATACTTGGACATGAGACCAAATGTTTAAGGTCAGGAGCTTTCAGTGACCTCAAAATGGACATATATTTCTGACATTCCAATAAATTTTATCTTGAAGTCCTCTAGTGCCTATATCAAACACCACCGCTAACAGTATTCACCAAATTAGATCACGATCGGAACAACTGAATGCTTGATTAAAACAAACAAAAACAAAAAACATAAACATACTCGGCTATATTGTTTCACGGATAGCGCACACTCTGCCACTTCTGTTCTGGAATGCACTTTGACAGTTCACTGTCGTATCTGACCTAGGTCTGTTGTCCCAGGAGAAAGAACAGAAGCCATGAAGCAGTGAAACTAGGCCAGGCAGTGTTCTGCTCACCTGTTCCATATGAAAATTTATCACATTTATTTCTGTCCTTCCTCTGTGGGTCTGAGCGTGTGTGTGTGTGTGTGTGTGTGTGTGTGTTTGTGCATGCATGCAGGCGTGTGCGCTCTCACGTCAGCACTGCGAGGAAAACATGCAAATCATCCCATCCTCAAGGGAAAAAGTCTCTTACATAATGTGTTGAGATGGTCAGCACGGGCAGCACGAGAGTCCTGAATACTGAAATGATCCAAGCACAAAAGCTTTCAGCACCTCCTGATTTACCAGCTGTGCTGTGTGCCTTTCTGGGTCTTAGGGACACCACAGGCCCTCCCCAGACGACCAAATGGCTCCTGTCCTGGCTTTAATTCCTGCATGGAGATTTTTTTTTTTTTCCTGCGACAGGTTAGACTCCTATGAGGGCCAAAAGCCACTCTGTCATTACCTTGGCGACAGGAGTCGCGTTACGACATCACAAAATGCCTGACAGGGTCTGACGGGGCACTTTTGAGGACGGTGTCAATTTAAGTCAGGCGTTCTGAGGAACAGCTGTTATTTCTATGGGTCAAGGACGGACTAGAGACCTGAAACCGGGGGGATGGGGTGGTCGTACCACAGGGCAATGTGCATGGATAAATATACAAGGTCCCAGCCTTCAAAGTCATAAACACACACACACTCACTCTCTCCCTCCCTCACACACACACTCACAGTGTCCCATTACTCAGCAAACTCATCCCCTTGACCTGTTGCCTTGACATCTGAAAGTGCACAGTGACTTGATCAAACTGCCTAGTCATGCCCATCCGTCCAACCTGATTCAGCTGTGCGTTAGGGCTGTGGTGGCTTTCAAAATGTCTCCTCCCCCTGGATTTCCCTAAACACAAACACACACACACACCCCAACACTACCCTCAGGCAGTACTGGCTTCATACGAACGTTGCTCGATGAACTGGACAGAACCAGCTTTTTTGTCTCTGATATGAAAAATGAAAAGGACTATAAAGGCCTCTCAAACAAGGTTCACAAAATATCGCACACAGGTCACATGAGCAGTACAGGAGGACGCAGCTAAATAACAAACTGCTTTTATTTTTACAGATTTTATAAAACTCCTGCAAAAGGCATTTGAAAAACACTGATGAACCCTATTAGCTGTCGTGCTCACATTGCGACACAGGAGGATTCACATTAGCTGTCGTGCTATCAGACTGCTACCACTGAAATGAACGTGTGTGGTGTGATGGAGGTCACCGCGAAGCTGTGCTTGATGGAGATGATCCACACGCACTTTGAACAGACATTTATTTACAGTCGAATGAGCAAAACACTGCACATCAACCACTCTCACTCACTTCCTTCCAGCTCATCTTTCTTACACACTCACTCACTCTCCAACACACTTACATCATGACAGAGAAATAGCCTACCTGAGTCCTGGCTAACAATCAAAAAAAAGAGTTGACTTCTTCCAGAGTGAGTAAAACTTCAACAAAGAATGAAAGAAAAGATGACAGAGACTGAGAGAGGACGAGAAGAGGCAGCGTTGTGGTAACCCCAGCAGAGACAAAAGGAGACTGCCACAGGAACAGGGCTAGAACCGCTCAGCAGGAGTTCCTACTCGCTTGTTCTTGCTCTCCCTCTCCCTCTCTCTCCCTCTCACGCACACTCTCCTCCCTCTCTCCCTCCCTCTCCGTGTCATCTCTGTCCCAGCCCCTGGCTCATTTCTGACATAACAGAGGAGTAATTTGGCTCTATTCAGGCTGTTCAACAAGCACTGAAACAATAGCTCTCCCTCTCGTCCCCGCACACACAGATACACACACACTCTCTTACACACACAGACACAGACAGACACACACACACACTCTCTCTTACACACATACACACAAAGGCATCACTGTGGGTCTAATTAAATTAATCCCTCTGACTGAGTTTCCCTACTTTCTACCAACCATGAACAGAGGTTTTCATAGGGAAAGAGTCCATCTGTGACGGCATATCCAGAAACCTGTCCTACACACTACAGCAGACATATGCCAATCTTAACCCCATTAAAAACCCTACACTGGACAAGCAGAATATTTCAACTACTCGTATGGAGGGAAATGCATAAGTCTCCAAGCTGTAATGAAAGCTCATCTCATAGTTAGTAAAGCTACAGCTTACATCACTACACAAGTCTCCCTCTGCAAAGCAGCACTGGGTGACCCATATCCAAACCCACTCGATTCAGTCAAAGCCCTTACAGGCATCAAATCAGGCATGCTACAGCACACATTTCTTCAGGAGAAGCGTTCTGGTGGAGCATCTCAAGCGTTAATTACATTGCTCCATAAATTACATTTCACTGCAAAACCACAGCATACACAGATAAAACTATAAAAACATGAGCTAATGCCACATACCACTTTTCATATCAATGCTGTTATATAACAGCGTTGACCCTTGTGTTATAAATTTAGTGCCTTAGAATAGCTGCATATTGTGTTGACTGAGTAAATCTCTGGTGCCCCCTATTGCTACCATACTGTAATGCTTAATACTAAAATGCATCTTTTTTTTTTTTTCAATCATTGTTTGCATGTTTTACAAGATGCATCATGATATGTGCAATCTACAAAGTCGACAAATCAACCATGACACAAAATAAAGAGCAGGAGATCCCTCAAATTCTGATTTATACTTCAATATAAAGAAAGATGTATCTAAAAGTGTTTTATGAAGTAAAGATATTGCCCACTGGCATGAAGACAGGACTGCAGTTGTAAAATATGACATGATAATTTAGCCCTTCAGTTTAACCTTCTTTAATACACATGAGTAAGGAACGGAAACCAGATTTCTAGGTTATATCCACTTACTCATCCACACTGTACCCACACCCTGTCCACTTACCCATCCACACTGTACCCACACCCTGTCCACTTACCAATCCACACTGTACCCACCCCCTGTCCACTTACCAATCCACACTGTACCCACACCCTGTCCACTTACCAATCCACACTGTACCCACACCCTGTCCACTTACCCATCCACACTGTACCCACACCGTGTCCACTTACCAATCCACACTGTACCCACACCCTGTCCACTTACCAATCCACACTGTACCCACACCCTGTCCACTTACCCATCCACACTGTACCCACACCCTGTCCACTTACCAATCCACACTGTACCCACACCCTGTCCACTTACCCATCCACACTGTACCCACACCCTGTCCACTTACCCATCCACACTGTACCCACACCCTGTCCACTTACCCATCCACACTGTACCCACACCCTGTCCACTTACCCATCCACACTGTACCCACACCCTGTCCACTTACCCATCCACCTTGCTGGATTATGAACTCTGCCTCCTCTTCCTCGAGGTAACGCACGCCCAGAGCCAACAGAGAGCTCAGAGACTGCCCCCTGACCTGCAGAGCCTGTAACACTACTAAGGGCACCAGCACCTGGACAGGATTACATACAGACAGAGACAAAACAGCGAGAGAGATAGGGAGGGGCAAAGAGAGAGAAACATATAGTAAAATGTTTATATAGAAGAAGGGCTTTGTCATGACTAAAAAATTTACTATCATCTTTACTATGAGTGGAAGGCAACGCAATCACAGGTGATCATGGGAAATGTAGTCTCTCACCTTGTTCCAGGCTCCCTGAGAGTGAGAACACACTTCCTGTACTGCTGCTCTGAAACGCTCATAGTCCAAAGGGCTGAGGAACAGAGACACGCATTTCTGTTAGCTGTGTGCATGAGTTATAACCAATTTTAAGGGTTATACTTTATGTTAAGGTTTCACAGAAGTACAAGCTGTCTTGCCTCACACTCGCTAATAATTTTTTCTCTAGAGCTCCTTCTCAGCCAGTCAGACCTACATGATTTTGTTCTAACTCAGCACTGCGCCACTTGGTTCAGTTCATTAAAGGGAGACTGAGACCTTGAACCATGTCTGTGCGAGAGCAAAACCTGAGGAGACAGAGAAAAGGCCCGAGAGGCTTTAAGGCAGCGTTTCTCAAACTCTGCTCCACGACTCAAGAATCACGTCAACTCACAGTCTCTTTGCCTTTGAACCTGAGGAAACCTGTTCTGACTCAAAACAAGCACAGAAGACTTGATCACAATGGGATGGAGAGAGACCTGCATGAAACGGTTACTGACCCACTGAGGAGTGTGTGTACGGCCGAGGCCAAGTGTACATCTAGGTCCAGAGCCACCCGGTCCCCAAGGTTCGCCAGGCAGTCCTCTATAGAGCTCTCTGGATTAGCTGGGCTGAACACAGGAGACGTGTGACAATCAAAGCCCGTCCTGGAGAAAGCTATACAGACAAAGACCGAAAAAATGCTTTAGTCCGCACCAACACAAAACAACAGGCTCAAACAACTCTCCACAGTACAAGCTTGTCTCTTTGACAGAAAATTGACTCATAAGCTGAAACAAACATTGTCCAAATGAATGATCGTTGTAAAGAAATAAGACACACAAGAAGTCAAAACCGGTTTACTTCTACATCAGATTATGATGACTATCACCAGAGGTGGTTTGACTAGGTTAAGGCTTTTATCACAATCAGGAATTATTTACATCAAGGGATTATTCAAAGCTTTCAAATTAAAAATAAAATGCATCTTTGATGTTTTTTGTATAACACATTATGTGTGAGAGTAAAGTTAGAGCTGTGTATATGTGAAAGCATATTGTATATAACTGCATAAACTATGTCAGAGGTGTGTGTGTGTGTGTGTCTTCTTCGACTTACACGCTGCAATCTCCTCCTCCAACAGCCTTAACTCCTCCTCAATCTGTTTTTTCATCTGGTTACTCCTCTCTTTCTCTCTCTCTTGTGCAGACAGGCCATCTCCTGCTGGAGCGCAAAAGCATGTCCTAACTGCACACATTTTACACACAACATTAACACACACACCAATTTTCATCCCCTAAAACCTCTCACGACCTGGTAAAACCGAGAGAATGAGCAAAAATATACACTCGTGTATGGACAGATTAAAGGCCTCTGACACATTTGAAACATTCAAACCTCACTCTAAAAGAATTTTTGGTCATGTCACATGTGACTAGTGTGACGGCAATTATCTGTGATATGCTTATCTGTGATCGCCGTCACTACGGACTGAATGTATGATCTGCTCAGAGTAGAATCACGTCAGTTTTGCAACTACAATTGCACTTAATCTTAATCTTTTGTCAGACGTAATGTTAAAAGTGGCAGAAAGCATTTTCCTTCTTAACTTCACTGTCATCAACGCATGTTCTCTATACGGTTCAAAGTCAAAGCACAGGGCGTCCCTGACAGGGAATGTATACATAATATTTTACGTACAGTGCAAGACATGAGCAAAGGTGAGAAAAGTTCACAAATAGAACATCCTGAACCCAACAGGATGCAATAGCATTGGTCAATGTAAAGGCTGCCTGGTTTTGGCGCAAAAACATTTCACATCCATAGGAAAACTGAAACAGACACAGTTCTTTCCATCTCACTGCCATAACTCTATTGTTTTTGCCTTAAATATGCCTTTTTTATCAAACAGACAGATGTATGACAGCATCACATAGGCTGTAAGTTACAGAGTAAAACACTATGGCACAAAATATAACAGAACCACTCTCTGACTCGCTCTCTCCTTCAGAGAACAGAAAGATGGTAGCGTCTGCTCTGCTCGTTTCGTGCTACGCGTTCCACACACACAGACACATGTGAATTATTCATAATATTCACGTTGCCTTGGGTGGCAGAGGCCAGCAGTAGGGGGCAGTGAGATTCCTGTATGACACTATACCACTGCACCGGATACTTAAACATCACTCTCACATTACCGTCATACCAACAGGCTCCGACGAAAAAAAAAACAAAACAAAACAAAAAAAAAAACAAATTAACAGCTTTGGAAACTCAGACCACCAGGGAATGGGACTTTCTTGGGACTAGTGGAGAGTGAGGTGCTTCCCAAGATGGCTGGTTTCACTTTGGGTTAGGTCAGACAGCGTTTGTGTCCGCCCTGATCTGTTGGCGTTTTGAGTAATCCGCTCATGATTGCACACGACAGGTTGTCGGAGCATGGAGCAAGCCATGCGGAAATGAGGGATCAGACTCTCGTGTCTCTCCTTTTTCCATCCTCGCTTAACAAAAAGCAGAGAGAAGGAAATGCGGGGAATTCCTCCCCTAGCTGCTGACGTGCTGGAGCGCCTGAAATCTCACTGAAAGGGACTACTTTAACCCTCATCTGTACTGTACAGTTACAACATTCTCCTCTCTTCATCATAGGCTCAATTCCTGCTGGGGTTCGTCATTTGCCTGCTAATTAGGTACGGATTCCTACCTGGGGTACAGGTGTGTACTCTCTTTAACTGATCAGTGAACTTGGTGGCCAGACACAGAGTTTAGCAGGACCTCTGAATGGCCCGAATCCAACAACTCTGCTTCACAGCTGTTGAAATTCAGGCTTAATTAGGTCACAAATCACATTCCCCTCCTCTAAGAAATACTGAGCCCAGACTCCACAATCAAATAATCTATATGAAATATTCTTTTTTTTTTAATGTTACATTAATTTTTTTCTTAAGTGTTACATTCAGATTAAAAACAATGTATTCATATTTAAGTCTCTACGAGCCTTGTGCCTTTGACGGGCAAATTTGTGCATCCATTACTGGCAGTAAACAGGTTAATTTGGACTGGAAGAGTGACAAGCAGTCCCCTCTGCCAGGCTGTCCGTGGAAAGCCACTAAGCTGGTTCTCATGCCAGCTATAGAGACAGCACAGCACATTTTCAAATAATGACTAAAAGTGAGGATGGGCAAACAGCATGTTCATTCTCCACTCCACACAATCGTTCAGAGTTACAAATTATCTCTGGAACTATCCACAGTCCTTCTATTCATACCCATCAGTTAAGCATTTCAAGAGACAAGACTCTTCAATCTCACTGCCTTACTTGAGTTTTGAGCAAACATGCTGTTGAAAATCAGCATTGTCCAACATGAGAAGACAACAGAAGCATTCCAAATGGAGAGTCCCCCCCCTTGTGTGGTAATTTAACATATCCGTCCAAATGATCTCACTAAATGAAATACTATCGCATGTGCCGTATGGCATATACAAGACAGGGAGGAAGGTAAACCAGTGTTTTCTAACAAAAATGCCTACAGTATTTGCCTATAGGAAGGGCCACAGACCAACCATGCATTGGTAAAGGAAGGCACCTACAGCCATTAACCCACAACAATAAATAAGAGTAATTCCTCATTGTCCCACATGTCCTTATCTCTTGCTTTAATGAACTTACAGTCATCATAGCAGCATTGTGGGCATCTGTCACCAGCGTTTCATTTTGTGATACTGACAGAGATACTCCTTGCCCAGCTTGGCAACAATGGTAGGGCTTGGTCTTACGCCAGTTAGTCATATTCCAGTTAGTGGAAAGGTTCGCCACTCTACCTCATAAGTGTGTGTGTGATGGGGAGGTAGCCATTGTATAGTCACTGGTCCTACCTTGGGTGGAGGTGGTGTGTGAAGGCTGCAGTTGAGGGGGTGGAGGCAGGCCAAGGTAACTGAGGAGGACATATTTGGTCTCATAGTGAAGCCCTTCAGGCACAGAGGTGGAGGGGCCAGAGGCAGCCATGGAGGAGAGGAATCAGGGTTTTAGGCACATGCACAGTGTCTCACAACAAGTCCTGAAGGAAACACACACATGAATAGACATAAAACGAGAGAAGGAGGTTAGGATTTTTTTTCTGCAGTGTTTGCTCTCACGCGCCAGTGAAGTCAATCCAAGATCAATCTTGCAGTTAATTTGTTATACTTTTCAATGCAATATTACACACAGTCATGATCATAAATATTTGATACCTCACTGAACTGCACTTAATTGAGCTAACAGCGCAAAGGAATGACACGTGCGACACAAAACCGTGGGGTTTATTCTGTTTTTATTCTGTGCTGCAAATCACAGCGCGTGCCTTCATTTTATACAATGACATACCAAGACAGCAGCGTGAGTGAATACGCTCCAAAAGCAAAAACAAAGCAGCAAATAAATGAGACAAACCCATAACAAACCGCAAGTTGCTCGCGAACCTATCAAACGCAACATGTTTAAAAGTGACATACAGGGGACAAGACAAAAAAAATGACACAAAGAAAACACTCAACGCGAGACAGTTAAAAATGATCGCTCTGATATTTAAGACCGAAGTGCACACTAAATATGTCCTTACCTAACTACTGACTACACAAAGTATCTAACGTATCTCGCACAGTGTAAGTCATCTATTCCCACACCAGCACCTGGATGAGTATTTTGACTTTTTCTGACATCAGCTCAATGAAGCAATTTGACAGACTTTAGTCAGATGTCAGAACTATTACCTCATGCAAAACTGTCAATCCTTTTGAACACTGAAGTTGAAAAAATCAACTAGAACATTGTGTACGAGTGCGTGCACATGTGCACAATTTCTTTAATATCAACCACACCTACATCGCATGGTTCTGGACTACTGGTATGTTCACACAATTGGCTTAGTTTCAACTCGGCTAGCGTACCGTAATTAAACTACTTGTGCGGACAGTGTATTTCAACATTTTCTCCAAAAAAACCCAGAGTTACTTACTTTACTTTCTGAGGCGATTCAGTGAACTGTAAGATGTGTGTAGTCAGCGAAACGTGTCACACACCACGCTATTGCTAGTTAAACTAGCTAGTTAGCTAGCCGGCTAGCTGGGGGCGTGTGTGTGTGGCTACCGAACAGTATGTGTGGACCAACCTTCTCTTTTCGTAATACAATATCATGTCCTACTGGAGCCTCTGAGACTTGTGCAGCCATCATGCGGACAACAGGCAATAGTTTTAATAAAGGTCAAAGGCCGTTGCATTGAAATATAGCCTCTGGCGATACCATGTATTTATAAGATGTTATTTATTAAGCCATAGTTCCTAACACAAGGAACCTCCCGTGGTATCAATCAAATAGATTCTATATGAATGCAATAGCGATTCAATCTTTGCAAGCTCTGAAGGTCGTGACGTAATTACGTAGAGTTACGTAAGTTATGATCGGACAGCATTATATTAAGGAACACTGTATATTTAATATGCTGCGCTTCGATAACGTTTAACTTCAGTCGTATAAATATTAGCTGAATTAAAGAAATTCATGCTTTTCAAGACGGTCGATGCCTTGAACATTAAGATACATGAGCGGTAAGGATCAGTATGGGCACTCAAATAGAACTTCCTGTTATAAAAGTACGTAATAAATGAATTGGGAACTAATAATAATAAAAAAAAAGAAAAACAACAGTAACAGTCCTCAGCCAAATCTAAAATATAGTGCACAATGACATAATATTTGACCTTTGCTGCCGCCTCGCGGTACAAATCTGACAATGCATTTATAGTTTACAGTTGATCTAGGCCTGAGAGAGAATCCCTTTATGCGGACCACGTCCATCATCCTCATCGAAACGTTGCAGCACTGCACAAAATAAGTGCGATATTACAATAAATGCAACTCACTCGTAAAATGACTTAGGAATATGCAGATACGCAAGCCCCACAAGTAATCATGGGGCACCAAGAGGAGAGCCACAGCACCCCACTGTCCCCTTATATGATTTATTCTGAGAGTCGACGATCACATTTACAATGAGTGACTTTCATTCTTTTTTGTTGTTAAAGAATGCAATCCCTCATGTCTTCATCCCAGTCTCTCGCCACTTTCTGAGAAGGGCGGATTTATGATGGTATGTATGTGAACAGATACACGACTGTATTGTATGATATAACTCTGCTTACAAAATTATACAGGACTAGATAGAAACAGTTTTCGGCTTGTTAATCAATGTGGAAAGAGACAGGAGGTGAGTTCTCTTTACTAAAAGGATTGCCAGTCGTTGTCAAGGCAACAGCGTCGTCAGCTGCAGTGAAGAGCGGCGTTTAACCATGCTGAAGAATGCCATCACCGTGATGTTCCCGCGTTACTAACCGTAACAGAACAATCTAGTTTCAATTTTTTACGCAGCACATCTGAATATTATGAGTCTGTAATGAAAAAACAGCGTGAGTTGAGTAGCGCGCAATGGCAAACGCAGGAGACCAGAGTTTAACAGTACGTTAGAGGTATATTTGCGTGTATCCGGTTCTACTATGGATAGAGTGTCAAGACCAAAGCTACATCTCCCTTCTTTGCCTCAGCATGGCAGGTTGTCATCCATATTGTTTCTTAACTCTTCTTCGAGGTGTTTGTGTGTTTTTGTGACTATAAGCGCCGTGCTTTTACTTCACCCTTGTATCACACACTTCCAGGTCTCCAGTTATACAAACCCTCGGTCACCACATGTGGTCACTCAGCCCTACGGCCCCCAATCCAGAGTCTCTACGTGTGGACTCAGACTCTCTACCGCTGGCTGTGGCTCATCGCGGACATAGGGATACTGTAAGCACCGTACACAGAAGAGGAAGAGACGAAGAGAGCGTCCGGATCCTGTTGGATGATCACATCCACACTGTCACCATCTTAGTGCAGAGACTCAGCAGAGACATTGAGGTAAACTCAGTTTGCCTGTGTAAAACTGTGCTGTGACTGTAGAATGTTTCCCATTCCCTCCTGTGTAAATCTGTTGGCTACAATAAAACACATGCTGAGATTTTAATTGCCAGCAGAGAAAAAAGTCAGCTGTTAAAGCAGGCTTAATTGCCTCTCATACTTAAAAGCAGAATTTCTGGTGGTTTTTCTCCTCTAACTGCTGTGTATCAGTGAAGTACGCAGTGTTAAGATGTTCAAACAAGACGTTTATCATTTGAACTAAACAATGTTTAATTAGCACTAGTGGTATACAGACCTACAAAAAAAATGGTATGTGACTTTACAGCTCTGTTTATAGCTCTCACCTTGTAACATATGACATTTTGAATCCATGTATTAAAGTTTTGAATGTATTCAGTGAAATGTAATAAAATATGATTTAGTAATGAGGGAATCTCTGTCATTTTGGTTCGGTGCAGGCCCTGCAGGACCAGTTGAGGAATCATGATGATGTGGATGCCAGGACTTGGTCTGCAGTACGCAGCATGGAGTTGCGACAACTCTCTGCTCTCTCTGACCTCAGAGGCAGAGTGGGAAGGTCAGAGGGTCTTTTGCTGTATAATAATCCACAGCCCCACTAAAACCATTCCTCATGTTTGGCCTGTCTCTAAAAAACCTGGAGAAGTGATGTGTGCCAGGGTATTATACTCTGATTGACACTGATTGAGATCCTCTCAAGGCAAAGTGTTGTGTTACACAAACAATGCATTGTTTGTTGAGAGAGGTCAAATTACTCTTGAACTGGAGCAGCTACATTAGTAATTTGACCTCCACTCTGGGTAAACAAATAGTCAGATATGTTAGAAATTGAACACAATGGTAAATTGTTGTAAATACACATCTTTCTTACTTTGTTTTTTTTTGGCCTTAGTATTTTCCATGCTTTTTAGACCCCTTAGCCATTATCCATTTGGTGGCCTTTGCTTATGTTGACAGGTGCGATAACAACATCGCCCGACTGGGAGCAGAAATTCGCTCCACCAATGAGAACCTCCACAGACTGAGCAAAGAGAACCATGCATCTAAAACAGTCATGGAGTCTAAGCTGAAAGAGATGGAAATTCAGGTATATGGACTGTAAAAATGCAACAGGCTTGCAGTCACAGTCCAGATAAGAGGTGGACTTGAAATGCGATATGAGCCATGCAAGATAGAAGCAGTTTGTGAAAATGTATACATGGAGTAGCATGACAATGAGCCATTGTGTTTGTTAACATGTTTTTTTTCCCCCTTGTGTGAATGCAATATGATGAAGGTATGTTTGATATGCAGCCAAGCAGAACAGAATAAGAGCAAAAACACCCCAGACAGTCAGACGGACACAAAGTGAGTTTGGTATTCTTCAGAAAATATCATAGAAAGAGAAAAGTTTTTCAGAACACGCTGACAATAAGTCTACAATGATGTTTCATTGCCTTGTCTTTTTACAGACTGAAAGAATTGTCAGACGAATTGAAAACACAGATAACAGCTATTCAAAATTGGCTTCGAAAAGAACAGGACAGCACACTCAAAGAAGTAGTCGACAAGTTTGAGAGACTTTGTCATCTCATCAAAGACAAAACAGTAAGGATGAATTCTTGTGACTAAGATGGCTTTTGTGAAACATTTGTTTTTTGAACACAACTGACACATTCTGTTCAAAAATAAAATAAAACGGTACAAACAAAATCTTGATTTATTCACATACTTGAGAGGTCAACCTACATAAACTGTATGAACCATCTGAAGTACTTATTGCCTCTAAGTTCGGTATTATTTAACTCGGAAAAGTTTATAAGGTGGGAAATGACCTGGTTCATTTCTCTCCATATTTTGAGAAGGACAGCAATGAAAAAGTTACACTGGCTAAGTATACCCAGCTTTTGGAGAAACTGGACAACCTGGAGGAGGCGCAAAGAGCAAACACGCTTCCTAATCAGACCCAAAACCTGGAGGACATGATTGACAGCCGAGTCACCAAGATTCAGAAGCAGCTGTGGGAGGAGATGCAGGAGATGAGAGAAGAAACAAACCGTGGTAAAGAGAACAACACATTTTATTATAAAACTTTGCCATGCTCTTGTCTGGCAGATTTCTTGTTTGAAAGGCATAATAACAACATGTGTGGGATTTTTAGCCTTTAACATTCTCAGAACTTGCAGTGTAGGACTGGTTTCACAGACATGAGTTGAGTCTACATCTAGAGCAGAAGTCCAATGGGAATTAAAATGAGTTGGAGCTTGAAACATATCTGTCTTTTTCTTAAATATTAGCCTTAAGAGTCAGGGGTAGGCTCTTTAGAGAGCTCCGTATTTGTTGGTGTTTTTTCAGCTTGCCCCCCCCTCTTTTTTTTTTGCCAGGCTTTACGGTTATCCATGAGAGCCTGGGCACCCTGAGGCAGGTTCTGGAGGCCAGAATGAAGCTGGAGAGAGAGCAGCTCCAGAGACAGATCAGACTGGCCTGCAGGAGAGGCAGTGGGCTTAGGAGGAAGGAGAGCCCTTGGTGACGGACAAGAGATCACAACACACTGGAGAGCTGATCAGTCAAAGACCAAGATCCCACAGGGACCACAACAGCACACAACATAATTCAGCAAACTTTGTCACCAAGTCTTTAATTTGAACCATGGTGAATTTTCCTTTAGCGATTGGAGGGAAAAGTGGGGATATTAGCTTATTACAAAAGGAAACTCAAGTTCACCTGCGGCGCCCCTTATAGATTTGGTCCTGCTATTTACTGCTACACTCAATGCTCCATAGCGCCGCTGGAGATAATCAGTGTCTCTGGGCAGTCTTCTTGCCTGGCTCTGGCATTTCATTGGCCAGTCACACGTGATCATGTTTTAAAATTCATCCCAGGAGTATTTCTTAAAGAAGTCTGTATGGTCAAATCAGGTCTTCAGGTAATAAGTACTCAGTATTGGAGTTCACCTGCCTCCAGATGTGTTTCAAGGATTTCTCTGCCTTTCTGTTACTTACTGCCTTAAATAATTCTTGAGAGCTTAATCTTTCAATTGAAATATGGATACATACACTTCTCATATCTTGATACCATGTAAAATATAACTAGTGCTAGCCTTTGATATATGAATGTTCACGACTGACTCACATACAACTTGTTTAACAACATGATTAATGACACGAAAGACGTTTTAAAAACAAATCCGATTGTATTTAATTTTATTACCGACAAATACATTTACAAATACTGTATATTTGTACTCTTCTAAATCAGTTTTCCTGCTTTTTCTGAGAGTTAAGCAGTTTAATTTAAGTACAGAACAACATCAATCTTATTTTGCACAGCCTACAGTTCAGTTCTCTTAGTGTTTTTTTTTAATGTAGTGGAGTTTTTGAAATGTAATCTAATACCATCATTCTCTTTTTAAACCAAAAATGTTGGCCAAGCTCATGTGGTGAGTCCATTCAGCAGAATGAGGTAAACATTAAAGCAGCTTTGAGAATGAGGTGCAGACATTCGGTCAGTCAGATACTCCTGCACACTCCTCCTCATGGAGATTATAGACGAACATATCAAAGTGCGGCTGTGTTCACGCAGCATAAAATGAACTCATGAAGGATACTGTCATAAAGTCAGAGATGGCTCTGCTATCTTGGACACCACCAGAAAGTTTAGCTTTATCGCAGCCATCAAGAGGTTTTAGATTTCTCTCCTTTAGATTTCTCTTCTTCCTTCTCTCCTTCATAAATCTTCATAAACTCTGTTCATGGGCTTTTGTTTAGCAGGTCATTTTCTTGAGAAGGAAGAAGTGGTGCAGAAGCAAGCAGGTTTGCACAGAGACTCAAACTTCTGTGGTGAGGGTTGGCTTTCTCTGAACTTCAGCGTTTGCTTTTTGGCTTAAAAGCAGCGTCACTCTAAACGGGCACTTCGTGCGCCGACAGCAGTCACGTGGCACACCTCCACGTCGGCCCCCATCTTCCGTAGCTCATCCAGCCAGATCTGCTGCTTCTGAGAGAGACGATCGTTTGGGCCTTTCACCTCAACCAGCTAAGGAGGAATCATAGAGTTAAAAAAGTCAGAGGGAGCACACTCTCACTTACGCACCTCTGTGACAACACTGGAAACAGAATCTTCTTTTAGGTTTCAAACTAGAACAAACCCGCCTTACTGATGTTCTAGACTATTTCCTCACCAGCGTTAAGGCAGAACATGAAGATAAAACCATAGGAAGAAGAAAGCACATTGTTTTTCCCTTCCCTAGTGCCATCCAGTTGACTACTTCAAAATGAACCATGCAATCACAATCTATTAGGATAAATGTGTTTTCCAAATGTTACTCTATAGGATGAACTTATCTATAGGCCGATGACTCATCATTTCATTATGTGAAGTTCTAACCCAGTCCTCAGATTTTCTCTCACCTTGTATGTGTTATTGGAGCTGTTCCACACCACCAGGTCTGGCAGCCCTCCCCTACAGTGTCTGTAATCCTTGGCCATCCTCAGAACCACACCGCTCAGAAAGGGCCCAGACAAACAGGACAACAAACTCTACAACAGAACACGGAAAAAAGTCTGATCACTGTCCTGTCACGGGCTGCATTTAAACTGATGGATCCTGCAGCAGCGGCTCATTCAGGGTTCAGTTATGAACAGCTCTGTTACCTGGGCCTGTTCCAGGGAGTTGAATCGTTCCCAGCTGACTAAGGCACACACTCTCCCTTCATGAGTCTTCCACACTTCAGCCACCAGGTCCTGGAGCGTCTCTGTGGATGCCTCCCGTAGCATCTCCACACGTGCCTCAATGGCCTCCCGTCGGTTCTCATAGAAACAGTCAGTGTGAAAATCCAACGGACATGTCTGAAAATGGATCAAAGAGCACAGTGTTTGCTGGACCATCCTAAATCTTGAGGAACTCAGGTGCAGACTAGAATTAGAGATTATATTTATATTGTATTCACTTGATGCTACCTTGGGCATGCGATGGAACAATATATATTTGTGTCGACTGGTTACCTGATATAGGTTTCTGAAAACATCTGGAACTCCGTCCATAAAGATGATGTCCCACATCAGAAGTCCAAAGAGAGTGGAGAATGTGGAGCCTTCACCATGAATACCTTTACATAAATCAAACAAAGAAAAACATTAATACAAATTCACACCTGCAAGACAAACCCACTGTTTATTCAAGTGATGCATACCAGAAATCTAGAGTTCTAAATGAGTAAGGCACACAGTAAACTATCTAGAAGCATTTTTGAAAATGTATTTCTATTTCATCGTAAGTTAATTTATACAAATATAAGGTGTGTTAAACAGTGAGGGCAGGGCAACCTTGATCAAAACCAAGTTTTCTGTAATGAGCCAATGCCAGTTCTTCTACAGAGCACATGACCATGGAGTCCCCTCCCTCTCCATCAGCCTCGTCAGCTGGCCTCAGGAACACAGACTTCCCCGTACCGCCCTCGTGTGGAAACAGCTGCCCGCGAATGGTCACCTGTCCACCCATACACATAAAACACAAACACACAGTGTGCATCAGTCACACAAGACTACATTACGAAACCTATGTGAGGACATTGGAGAACGCTTACAGATAACATTAGGGTCATGTGTAATATGAGGCACCATCATTTGCTGGTTCCGACTGGCTTTCCTAACTAATTTAGTTCCTCACTGCAGCCTCTGCCATTAGGTACAGGGCTTAACTGCTCCCCATACTATTATGATGAACTCCTTCCTCCTATATAAATACTTATATTAGAAACACAAGACAGTTAAATATCCCTGTTATATAAGATATTTAGAATAGATGTACATTTTGACAGTAACGATTTAAGTAAGCACTGTGTAACTACTGTTTAAATGTCTGTTGCTACATATAAGAAGACAGTACTGACATGGTACACAGTACAAACCCTTGTGTGTGATAACTGCTGACTGAGTTCTGTGCTTTACTGTTTAAGACAGACTCACATGCACAACGTCCTGTACACTGACTGTTGGCAGGTCTCGCAGAAGCAGGCGATACTTCTTAAAGCTCGGTGACTCCTTCATCCGTGCCGCTCTCTGATGGAGGGACAGCTGGTGACCGGTCCGGACCAGTGGGTCCTGAAGCCCATCCCTTATGGCATGGATTGCCTTGGAGTAAACAATCATGGTCAGATGGGAACACTGTGTGAGTTTGGGACTGTCCAGTAAAGTCAAATTGAAATAACACAGAAACTTTGGTCCTAAAACGAACAGCAGGAGTTTTCAGTGCCTGAAAAATGGCCTGAAACCTAGCACAGTCACAAGGATTAACATAGGAATTGAGGCTGTGATTGGTAGTACCTCTCCAGGGCGTTTGAGGTGCTGTTGGAGATTGAGAGCCAGCCGGTCCCACCAGCGCCCCCTGCTGTCCGGACAGTATACTGACTGAGCCAGTAGAGACCTCAACTGCTCCACTGCTTCCTGCAATAAAAACAACACAGTCAACTCATACCATTATATTCACACATCTACTTAAAAATCAAGTTACACAGATGAAGAGCAAAAAGAACAAAAGCACTCAGGAGGCTGATCTAATCTGTCCATTTTTATTTTTGTGATTGTGGTCAGCGCATGTGTTTGTACCCTGTCTGTACATGTGTGTGAGTGTGTGTGTCCTCCCACCTCATAGCGACGCAGCCTCTGCAGTATTTCCACACCTCGAGACAGGATGCGAGTGTATGTCCAGCCAACCGTGAAACAGCGCAGGTACACAGGCAGCTTCTCCTGAAGACTACCCACACACACACACACACACACACAGAGGAAAAAAACTAAGCACATCCATCATGGAGCAAGGAAAATACCAGTCATACTGAAGGATGACTGAGTGGGAATCATACCTGAAGTCACAGGTGGAGTTGAGCTCTTGCCACGTGGCCTTGGCTGTAATGTAAAGTTCCAGGGCGTCCTCCCAACCGCCTGCCTGCATGACCGTGATCAGCTCCTGCAGACTGCGCATGGCTGCTTCATACCTGCAGTTATTACTCATAAATATTAACATACTATATACCCAACACACATAACTTTACTGTAAATCTGTATTAGAGCTCTTATGTTGTCCAGTAAGAAGCCTGAATCAGTTTATTATTTAGTATTTAAACTCTCTCATGCCTGATGAGGTCTTCCCTGTCCTGGAAGACTCTGGAGCTGCGCTGTACTGTGTAAACTGGGAAAGCCAGGCGGCCGGACTGGACCAGCAGGATGGTGTAGAGCTGCCCCTGACCAGCTGAAGCCATCTCCTCTTCCTCCAAAGTGTCCGTCAGAGAAAAGAGGAGCAGGACCCGGGAGAAGACCGCCCTGGGTCCTCGACAAAGGCGAACGCATGAGCCGGTCAGCTGCTTGGCCCTGTGGAAGCATTAAAAGACTGTCACACACTGAGCTGTCTGTGGGGTACATAATGCCTGAACCCACCATTCTCTTAAAACTCCCTCAACTGTCCGATCTGGAGAAACATCAAAGTATGCAACCTGGCCTAAAGTGCATTCTGAATGGAGAATTTCCACTTGGTCCAGAATGACGCTGAATTTTTGCTTGGAAAAACTGGCCATCTGAATGTCCTGGTATAGAACAGTGGAGGAGATTATTTATATTTATATTTATTCATCTAGCTCAAGTTCATATCCAGAGTAACTTATGATCATTATCCTCTCTCCACCACTCTGGTACAACCTAGAGGTTAAGTACTTTGCTCTGGAGCTCTGTGAACCATCATGCTCAAACCCCCTAACCCTCAGTCATTAGACCAATTTCCTTCCCCACTGCAACTTTACTGCCCAAAAATGTGATGCATAAGAAACAGGCTCTGCTTTTCCGCACCTCTTGAGAATAACAGAGGATGTGTTGTTTTGACCAAAGAGTGAACGCTGCTTCCCAAGACGTAGAAGCCCCTCCACTAACTGTTGTTTCTGAGTCCCAGCTCCAGGGCCAGCCAGATGGAACGTCTTCGCCAGGGCCCTGAGCTCTGGAGCAGGCAGCAGATCCAGGACCTCTCGAATGTCCTCCAGCTCTCTCTCTGTGACACATAACAATGTCATGGGCACGTGAGCTTTGAGTGAATTGGCTTGATGTGGTTTTGCACTCCCACTCATTATTTTCACAATCAGCTAAGCCCATTCTATTTGGTCTTAGAGGAAGCGGTCTGTTTGAGTGAATGTGACAGTTAGTTCTCCTACCTGTCTGAAGGAAGCCATGTCTAACAAGATCTTGAATGATAGGTGTGAGGTTGGAGCCAACCTCAGCATAGTCCAACTTGTCCACCTGAAGCCACTTCAGTTTCCTCTGGAACAATCGAACATAGAGCATCTGTCCTGGAGCTGAGGGAAAACAAAGAAAAATTAGAGATACAAACTCCTGTCAGCGTGGCAGAAGTTCAAGGTCTTTCTGTCTCTGTTACCTGAGAGCTGTTGGAAGGCGTGGATAACTGACAGGTCTTCTGTGTTGAAAAGTTCTTTATCATCCTCATTCTCCAGCACTGTATCCAGTATGGTCAGGAAGTTCCGAAGGTAATAAGGTCGTCTGGGCTGTTCCTTTGACTCTTGACTCTCACTGGGTTCCCCTTCCGTCCTCTCTATGAAGTCATCACTGTTTTTCTCTTCGCTGCTATCTGTGAAGTTATAACTGGGTTTCTCTTTGCTCGTCTCCGTGAAGAAGTCACTGACTTTCTCTTTGCTCGTCTCCGTGAAGAAGTCACTGACTTTGTCTTTGCTTGTCTCTGTGAAGTAATCACTTGAAGCCACAACAGTCTCCCTCTCTACAACCTCACTAAAGACTGACTCTGTTTTCACAGGTCTGTGCACTGATGGAGTGTTACAGGCTGAAGAATCAGTTTGATGAGCGTTGACTGTTCCTGTCTGCGTTTCAGTCTTTACAGAACAAGCACTGTCTTCCAAGCTGGTTTGCTCGTATCTGCCTCTCTTGCACAGACTGGAGGTTTTTGGTGTTGTCGTATTGACTTTGGGACTTTCCTCTTTTTTCCTCTTTGCTAGTTTAGAGAGTGGAACAGTTCTTTTGAGTGGAGAGGTAACCATGTGAGGGGACTCAGATTTTGTGTCTGTGGTACTAGCATTCTCCAGATGTTCCATCTTAGGCTGCTCTGCAGGAGAGGTTACTGAAACCATGTTAAGATCGCCAGATGCATTCACAGCTAAGCATCCATTTTTAAAACTTGATTTATCAGAGTGATAATTTTCTTTTTGTGAACCGGTCAAATCTTCATTTTGTTCCACTTTTTCTGAGGGCACTGAGACCTGATCAACCTTCGAGTTGTCAGTGAAGCTCAGAGCTCTTCTGGAGAGCTTCATGGACAAGCTCCCAAGACCAACAGTCCTAACAACTCTATTTTGGTTGTCGTTTCTGGATGATTCCTGCCACGCAGAACACTGCTTTTTAAAGTAAGGGCTTGTGCAGGAATCCTGTGCCTTTTCATTTGAATTTGTCTCTTCCTCCTTTTTAGAAACTTGTGGACTATCACTTGGAGGTTTAGAAGCTGGTTTCTGTATATAGGCACTGACAGAAACAGTGCCCTGGTCATTTTCCCCAACAAATGTCTGACACTTTGAGTCAATGTGTTCATTTATCTTGTATCTAGGCACCAGCTTTCCACACAGTGGACAGGCCAGCTTGCATGGGGGGGCATTGTTGAAAAATGCAGAGATAGAACCCCCTGATACTTTTTCAGCCTTTCTTTGTTTGGATGCAGTTCCCCTCTGATCTCGTCTACTGGCAGTTGAAAGCCGGCTGTGACGTTTAGCGCAGTTGGCCCTCTCAGCCATATGGTTGCAGGATGGTTACTGCGTGCTCTTCGTGTGAAATAAATTTGGCATAATGTGGTCTTCAGAACTGCAGCAATCTCGGACAAACGTTATGAGTGCAACTCTGTGTATGAACCCTGCAACAGAACTAGGACAAGTTATGATTATTGTAGATTATTTCACAATCGTATTGTTTACATCACAAAAGGGTGTCGTATATTTCTCAAATCGCAAACAATGAATTGGGACAGGTTGACGTGATAATATAAATATTTTTTTAAATAACCCTAGAGAGGGCTTAAAACACATACCATGTCATTCCTGAGGTGATACAGCAAAGGCACGATTTCTCTGATTATTAATATTAGCTGGTTAGGCAGCTGTCACCTTTCAATCTACAACCATTAAGCATCGACAGAAGACAGAAAAACTTTTAAGAAAATTGCAAAGCACGCATTATTATTAATGATACAGTGGCAAAAACAAAACTTACAGATGTATAACTGTTACCTGTCAATGTATGGTAGTGCCATTGTTGTGTTCTTGCTCCTCGTTGACTTATTTGGCGGGTACTACGCCTGTATTCAATAGCGCGTACTGCCATCTACTGTTCTGGAGCGCGCAATGCGCTGACTGAGAGGGCAGTGTTTGCCTCCAGTTCTTTGTCGGAAAATCTAAACCACTTCTCCCTTTCATTAGTATCGTGGCAGTTGTTGTGAGTATTAATACACAGCAGAGTGATTTTTTGAAGTTATGATGCAAAATTAACATAAAGGCGGGATTCTTCCAAAATGGCAGCAAGACTGTGGATATTTCAAAATAATAGTCCTAAACAAAGCCCATCTACTCAGTTTTCTGTAAGAGCTCTCCACAATGACTGAAAAGTGATTTTATATGTGACACCGTCATTAATTATTATAAGGCAAGTTGTGTGCCTAATCTATACTTTTCAATACAAATTTATTGAAATATTATTTTAAATAATGTTTCACTAGTTTTAATTATGTTTCCCTGCCAGGGGGACCAACTGGACAGCATTGGCTCATTACATGGAGACAACTCAGAAAAGGAAATTTTATAAATTCATTTATAAATTAAAGTTCAAGTTCATTTATAAGTTAAACCACAGACTCTGGTTGCCACTGTCCATCATCTTTTGACAGCGTTCTATCCCAGCAAACAAGAGGCAACACAAATATGGTTTGTTACACGTTTATTAAGAAACAAGTCAAACATAACACTTTAGATTTAACAGTCCTCCCAATTCAAAAATGAAATGAAAATATTTAAAAAAAAAAAAAAGCTAAACTAAAGAACATATAAAAGCGCTCTCAATTCCTAAAGGAACTAAGAAACAAAAATGGTACACATCACAGAAAGACACATTTCTTCATAGCGCAACCTGAAAATAAAACAAAAGTAAACCTGTGTCAATAACTTAAAACAATTAAGAAAATAAACAATTTATTAAAAAAAAGAAAGAAAAGAAATGTGAGCATTCCATTCCTTGGTGTGTATAATGAATTTCTCCTTAATGCCAGCATTAAGTGAAGGGATGTTTAGGAAACTGATTAGTACCAGCAATGACAATGATATACTTTGACACACTGAACAGGACATAGTCACAAGGTAACAGAGAGGGATATGTAGGAGGGTAAATATTGTATTTGAACTGTTGGGTAACACAGAGTAAATGAACTCAATCACTTTTTCTTTTTAAACTGGTGTCGGTGTTTTTAACCCCTTCAGTGACCTCTTGTTTTATGTATCTGGTTTCAAAGTTGAAATGTTCACTCTAACATAAAGACACTGAACATGTAATACTCTAAAAATTTTAGTCAACATTAACATCAACATTAATATCATTTGTTGTGGTTGGTTTTTGGTTACAGCTCGAGGTATTTTTTTTTAATCTCAGTATGTCCCAAATGAAATGAACATTCTGCTCACTGTCAAACATGCATCATTGGAGTGATACAATTTACTGACAAAATACCAATTAAGGGTACTGAATACAAACTCATCAAATCAAAGGATGAATTGAAAATCAAAAAGAAAAAAAAAATATTAAAAACCTAAATTCACTGATGTTTGTTGAAAGAGAGAGGTATAAAAAAGAACCCGCGGATCAAAAAACATGATCCTGTCAACAACATGGGACTTGTGTCTTACATGGAAAAACCTATTTGGTAAAATCAAAACAATGTCATACATTTCATAATCAGTTAACTCCTGCATCTCTAAATTTCCTCACTTCTTCTTGTCAATATCCTCCTGTTCCATTCAAATCTAACAGTACCTGACCTTTGTCAGTCTGTGCCTTCGCTGTCTCTGTCATTCTCTCCTTACCTGCCACCTGCCTATCACCATTCTCCACTGCATCAGCCTATCACCATTCTCCACTGCATCAGCCTATCACCATTCTCCACTGCACACTGCATCTGCCTATCACCATTCTCCACTGCATCTGCCTATCATCGTTCTCTACTGCATCAGCCTATCCGCTCCCAGCACCTAATGAAGCCAACATGTTATAAACACGGGGACCAGTCATATATATATATATATTTCCCTGTGTCATTATAAACATTTCACAAGGTGAGTCGCTGCTCTGCTGCCAGTCCTGGCTTGTTTATGAAGGATTGTTTTTTTTTATAGGTATATGTATGTTTGTTAGACTTTTAAGGCCTGAGTTTACTCTGTGTTGTTGAATAATGCATTTTGTTAATTTGGAGTTTGGCCTTGAGACATGTAGCCACAACAAATTTAGCAATAACCAATTATCAGAGACCAATTATAGTTATTATCAAAATAACAACTACTACTACTACTCATAATAATAAAACTGTGAGAACCAGAGGTTTTGACTTCAACTTCTACAAGTTTCTCCAATGATAAGAGCTTGAAGAGGAGGACTCATTGAAGACTCAACAGTTCAGTGTATCTGGATATCCTCTAGGAAAATGTACTTGCATCGAAAAATTAAAAAAATAATTGACCTATATATTGACAGTTGTGTGCTTGCTGGCTAGTATTTGTTTTCCTGTAAATCTTCAATCCACAAACTCAGAAACACTGATTTGCATTTGCATCAGCAAAGCCATAAAGTCGTAACCAAGTGAACATCATTAAATGTGTCTACAATGTCCCTATTGCCGAACGATTCGTACTGAAAGGAAACTGTGAAAGAAGAGAGAAATACACTATGGGGTGGGGGAAACAAAACAAAAACAGGCAAAGAAAGAAAGAAACAAACAAAACAATGTATTCCAAAATTTCAACTAAAGTGTAACTTTCCTGCAAGAATTTGCGTAATTGAAAGCTGAAGAAGGAAATGTTGCACAGAGAGCAATGATCGTATTAGAAAAAAAAAATTGAAATGCACTGCATAACTTTTTCAGAGAGTTCCACCTCTGCAAAGTCAAAAACACCTCTTGAAATGGTGCAAACAAACAGAGTAATAAAAAATTCAGATGCCTACAAATCTACTGAAAAAAAAAAAAAAAACAGAGCGAAAAAAAAAGGAAAAACAATCACGCCTTTGCCTCATTTCGTACTGAGCACGCTCAGAGCGACACTGACCTCAATATGGGCTTCCTGCTGCTTGTTTTATGCTCAAAGCGTGTTTCTACACATGCTTACACGGAAAGCGCCAGAAAAAAAAAAGACACAGAAAGCGCGGAGGGTGATGACGAGTTTGAAAGCCTTCCTCATCCAGAAGATCAGCAGCTCTTTTTTTCTCTTATCTCTTTTGTAACAACTTTTTCTTTCTACTCTAGAGCAAAACTAGGTAACATTTTACTGGATTCCCCTACAGAAAGCATGTGGGCACACAAGTTTATATATATAGAAAACAAAGTTACAAAAAAGTAAACATCCTGACTTTCACACATAATAATAATAATAATAATAATAATAATAATAATAATAAATGCCATTTCATTACAATAGTACTAAAAAAACAAAACAAAACAAAATAAGATAAAGCTTGCATAGGGGACAGGAAGAAACATAGATAGGAACTCCATGCATACCAAAGGCAATGTGGGGACTAAACTGAATGTATTAATATAGTGCAAAACCCCCAAAAAAAGAACACGAGAGAGAGTCAATAAAATATCAAACAACCCCCTCGCTCACATCAATAACCCTATCACCCCCCCCCCCCCCCTCCCCCTCCCAAACCACCCCATTCCCTTCACCAAACCAGAACAGGGCCTGCAGTTACCCCAACCCATTTCCCATGCCCAAATCCCAAGAATTGTGGACTTTGGTCTCTCTCGTCAACAGTGTGGCATCAGAGTAGGAGATGGTAGTGAGGTCACATGACCCTATCACGCCCCCCCCCCCCCCCCCCCTCCCCACCCCCCGTGTCCGTCGCTGTTAGCGCATCTTGTGATCATCAGCGTTGCCCATGTTGGAGCCAGGGCTGGGGTCCTGCTGTCGCCTGGACTGAGACAGCACACACACACACACACACACGCACGCACACAAACAAACACACACACACGCACATAAACACAGGGAAGGAGGGAGAGAGAGAGAGAGAGAGGGAGAGAGAGGAGAGAGAGAGAATGCAAATTTAATATGGTTGATAATTGCTTTGAGATTTCTCTCTGCATTAATGTGCTGTGCTGGCTCCACTTTCCTTGTGAAAAATGATCTCAGCACATCATGTTCTGAGCCAGCTGACTGTACTGCACACCATCCACTGATTCAATTTACTATGGTTTAATAAATTACAACCCTCCAAGAAATATCATAATTATAAGTTAATTTTAATGCTGCAAGTCTACTCTATTTTCTGCCAACTTGAAGAACATGAAGCCTTGTGTGTAACATCATTTGCAAGTACTGTAGGGAAACACAGATTTTATTTCAAGACAAAGTTAAGAATCACGTTTGTATTGTCAGTCCTGTCATCATGACGAGGCCAAACCAGAACCAGGGTGCCTCACATAACATGAAACAGCTTTGTGTAATTTATGCTGATGAGTGCAATTTAAATATTTATAATGTTTAAGAACCGGTTTTTTTCCTCCTAAACGTATGTATTCTACCAAACACATGCACGCACACACACACACACACACACACACACACACACACACAGGGTTACTGCTTGACTTCTAATCAGCACAGAAGAGTGGCAGAGTCTGAGTGTCATGTCCTTTAATTCCAGCAGGTGGCAGCAAAGAGCTGTACCAGCTGGCCATTTAAAACCCCTCCACAAATTTCTTTTTTTGGGTGTGAGTGGCAGTCATTAGTCAGAGTGAAGTCTTCAGCATCTCTGGTCTTAAAAATAAAAGGGTGACGGGGGCCTGCCTGTCACAGATACATATGTTTATGTGTCTATGTCTAAATCTCTCCTCACATAGATGACTGGGTGCAGACAGACAGGCAGACAGACAGCAAAGGAGAGGCAGACATGGGCACAAATCGGACATGGGGTGAGGTCATTCCCCACCTGACTGACTTTTATAAGCCATTCTAACCCTGGAAATGCTCTAGTGCCCTCTGAAATACCCTGTCTAGAAGCCCCATTCGATCTTAGGATATTATCATATTAATACGCTTTAATAAATCTTCCAGAGTTGTTTTCTTTGACTTAGTATATTCATATCAGTCTGCTTCACTCAGATGCTAGTGGAGAGTGAATCAGCAGCTCAGATTCTGCCTTTTTTCATAGCGTTCTGTACTGAGACTCCTTGCTCTCATAGAGTGAATCAGTGTGCTTAAGATAAAGCGACATTTTAGTATTTCAGTATTCCACACACAACTGACCACACAAAGACATTCACTTACTATAATTTCCAATGTTTCTACACAGATTACTATAGATAACCACACACTCACAACACAGATACGCGTGCGCAACACAGATACATAAACACATTCACAACACAGATACATACACACACACACACACACACACACACATACACAGACACACACAAATTATAAATACATATGATGAGCAGACCTCAAATAGGTCCAATTTGAACAGAACCTACACTTGCTTTGAAGGCCAAAAAAGTCTAACAGACCTTTTCAAATGTCTTAGAACTGTTACATAAGCTTACACAAGAACTACATCATTCATGTCTCTGAGTCTTTTAAGGTGAGATGAAAAGTATTTGAGCCCAGTGTAAGCCTCCAATCATTATGTCCTTATTTGTGTGTGTGTGTGTGTGTGTGTGTGTGTGTGTG
>NC_044496.1:38548771-38551271 GCF_902362185.1 Chanos chanos
AAGGACTATTGAGAATGGGCTCAAACCTAAACAAGGAATCTCTTCTCTGGTCTATGGAGAGACAGACATACACACACACACACACACACACACAGAGACACACAGAGACACACACACGAATACATTCCACTCTTTCCCTTCTTCCTGTCCCACCTCCATTCTCAACCACCCCCCAACACCCTTAACACGCACGCACCCACACACACACACATACACACACACAATTTCTTTCACACACGCTCACGGGCACGCTCCGCTGTTTGCACCATGCTATGAGGGCGTTTATTTATGGAGGTCAGTGTAGTGTAAAGTAAGAATACACCGATCTTCTCTTACCAGAGCCAAGCAAATCCTGCCCACATTTATTTATACAAACCACAGACAACGTGCAGACTGATGAACCAGCCCAGCAGAAAGATGATTACATCCGTCTGGAACAGACAGGGAGAACGATGGAGAGAACCAAGCAAAGAAAGTGACAAAGGTAAGGATTGAGGAGCCATCCACGCGTGCAGTAGTAATACTGCGAGAGAGAGAGAGAGAGAGAGAGAGAGAGAGAGAGAGAGAGAGGTAGCAAATGAAAGACAAACACATCGAGACAGAGACAAAGAGGGAGACAGAAACAGTGGATGAGAAAGAGAGAGAGAGCGTGTGTGTGTGTGTGTGGGGGGGGGGGGGGGGGGTGCGTATATGGCTGTCTGTCTGGCTTGAGGCCACAGATTTATCCCATCTCTGTGGCTGAGGAATCCAGGCAGAGACAAAAGCACGCAGTCTGTCAGTCTATGGCTGATGTTTATTTCTGTAGCAATGAACACAGAACAGGATAGAAAGACACACACACACACACAGAGTGAGAGAGAGAGAGAAAGAGGGAGAGAAAGAGAGAAGCGAGAGGGAGACATGTTGACCATAAACACACACACACACGCACACACACGCAAACACCTCTGTCTCAGTCCTCCTGTCTAGAACTATTTCTCCACACACACACACACACACACACACACACACACACACACACACACACACACACACACACACACACACACACAGATGTATGCTACAGAGAGATTTCATCTCTAATATGAGCAGTAACCTTCCACATTAAGGGCATAAAAGCATACGAAACTGAACAAAAACCAAATTACAGTTGATCACAGGCCACTGAAACTCTCCCACTGTTTTCTGGCCAGCGCAGTAAAACTCACTCACCGACACCCTCCTCAGCCAACACGCACACACACACAGACACACACACATATATAAGACACACACACGCATGCACACGCACATGCACACACGCACATACACACACACATACACACACACATACAAAACACTGCATTTTTATGCAGCTGCTGCACTGTCTCTCCGAAAAGGGGCACAATTACACTCAAACTGTAGATTTATGACAAAGACGGGGGCCTTCATCATTGTTTTATTGTCTTCCTCAAACCGACAGGCCTGTAAAGCTGGGGTAGCTGATACTGTCCACGTCATGAAAATAAGATTGTTTTTGCCAACGTTTTCTCTTAATAAGGAGGACATAAAGTAAGAAAGTCTGATAGTGAGTCAGTAATGCGGTGAGTCTAATTAGAAAGATATTTCGTAAGAAAAGAAGCCAACTGAAAGATTTTGTGATTGGCTGAAGTGGTTTGGCTGATAATGACTGGGAGGTTTGTGCAGGGGCTGAGTCTCTCTAGGACTCCTTTGTGTGTGTGTGTGTGTGTGTCAGGTGAAAAAACACTAGAGTGAGTCTACAGTGGGTCTAATAAAACAAGGCAGGGTTAAAATACGGGAGTACAGCTGGAGTCAATGTTTTCACACCTGAACACAGAACTCAGTCGCTCTGCTCCTTCTCTCCCTCACTCTCACTTCACTGTCACTCTCTCTCCTTCTCTCTCTCTCTCATTTTCTCCATCACTATTGCTTCCTATCCATCCCAAACTTCTTCTACTCTCCTGTCTACACTCTAATATTGTCTTATTCACTCCATCATTTGTTTCCCTTGTTCCACCATGCATGTCTAAACCTCTACCTCTTCAGCCCCTGAACATCTCCCTTTCTCTTCTATTCTTTCCTCTCTAATATCTTCACTCTTTCTCATCCAGCTCAACCTTCTGATATGTATCCTTCCATTCTTCATACCTGCCTACCAATAGCAGTGTGAGTACAGAGAATCTCTGGATGGCATTTTCCTATAGCCCTGATAACTCTTAAAGAAAGAAAGAAAGAAAGAAAGAAAGAAAGAAAGAAAGAAAGAAAGAGAAAGAAAAGATGTAAGAGTACAGCAGATTTTGAAACAGAGGTTAATGCATCCAGTGAAGAAGAATAAACATCCCTGTTCAAACGGTCCATTCATTTATGGAGCTATACATCCCCCAAATTTTCAAGACTTACAATCTACATCCTCTAATGTATTTTCTGAAGCACTGATGAGGCACAATTACAGAGCACATTTGTAACAAAGCATGGCAGAAACACAAAAACCACACAGTGC
>NC_044496.1:38556271-38616271 GCF_902362185.1 Chanos chanos
GACGAAAACCAGCATCACCAACCAAACATTTCTATGGAAAAGATAGAGGACGCAAACACCTACACACTCACACACACACACACACACACATATGTATAAAGAAAGAAAGACAGAGGGAGAGAGAGAGAGAGCCCTGTAATTACTGCCTGTTCAAACCCGTTCAAAGCACTGAGAAAAAAAAAGTTATCAAAAAAAAAAAAGATACTGCATCATTTCAACATCTTACTGCATGACGGCACAACACATTAAATGTCTATGATTCATAACTGCCAAGATACAAATATTTCTTCTCTCTGTTTCTCTCTCTTTCCCTCTCTCTGGACATAGGACTTTTCCCTCCTGAACACTTACACTCAGGAACACTCAGACAAACTCTCATCCTATCAGAACAGGGACAGCAAACTGCCTTTTCATCTAGCCCAATCTCCTTTCATAATGTCACTGTTGCCTGACTCTCATTGGCCAAGGCTGAGAATGTGCATTGTGAACACACAGTAAATCACCAGTCCTGAGAGAGGAGGGATGGAGCGCCTGTATACTGGGGAATACCACAGTGAATTGTCATTGAGGATGGCAGCGAGGGGTTCACTGGTACACTGAATCCAGGCTAAGCTGGCATTGTAAAGCTGTGCCCACGACCTGTCTCCATGGTAACTCTGAGGTGGGTGAGGAGAGCGACATGCAAACGGACAACTTGGCACACAGTCTTTCATTCAGGCCAGTGCCAAGCACACGTCAGCAGATCTGGAGTGAGTCGAATGAGTGAAGAAACACTTACAAATATCTGGATCTTGGAGAAGTGGAGAAGTGCTGAAGAGGCAGAACACACACACACACACACACGCGCACACACACACACACACAGAGGGGCATTGTGTTCACACACCTCATGAGAAAGGGGCTCTGTAAGTGTGTGTGTATCTTACCAATGCAGCATAGACTCTAATTATACCACAGTCACTGATCATAGAGTTATTCACACAAGGACATAATGTCTTGCTGAGGGGTGTGTGTGTGTGTGTGTGTGTGTGTGTGTGTGTGTGTGTGTGTGTGAGTCAGACACCACACGAGTCATTTTCCTGCTCTATCTCCTTTCTTATGGTCTGAGCAAAAAGAGCAAGAGAGAATGAAAGAGAGAAAGAAAAGCCTTCCCGACACTCGTCCTTAAGTGCTGCATCATCCTGCTAATGGCCCCTGTATGTGTGTGTGTGTGTGTGTGTGTGTGTGTTGTATGACTCATTGCTATACACCATAAAGCCAACAAACAACAGCACCAACCTCCAAACAATGCTGCTCTGTGAGCATCCAAGTCACTCTATTGGGCAGATCAGGCAATGTCTAGAATCTGTTTGAGTCTCTCTCTCTCTCTCTCTCTCTCTCTCTCACTCTCTCTCTCTCTCTCTCTCTCTCTCACTCTCTCTCTCTCTCTCTCACTCTCTCTCTCACACACATACACACACACACTTCCCTTCATGTTTATAAATAACATGCTGACTGACACAAATCACAGCATATAAACACATACAACCAAACAGAAGGCACAATACCCAGGATACGAGCAGTAAGTCTGTCTCTGACTTCACGTCACAGTGACTACATGCTGAAGTCCAAATGAACAATCCACCGCAGACCATACACTCATACCTACTTGTAACCCTCACTTCACATCATCACCCTGATGGAACCCAAGCTCTGTTGCCTCTGACTCATTACACAGTGTCTGTGTCTATGTATGAGTGTTTACAGTGAGTGTAGGGCTGAGTAAGAGCTCAAAGCAGCTGTTCACTGAGGGCAGATACATTAACGGCAGCAGAGGGTCACACACACACACACAAACACACACACACACACACACAAATAGACCCACGCACTCCCCCCCTCCCCACACACACAAACACACACAAGCACGCACACACACACACAAACACACACACACATACACACACACACACACACACACACACACATAGACCCATGCACTCCCACACACACACACACACACACACACACATAAAGATGGAGGGAGATGGCTGTAAGTGTTAAAGTGGGAGGGGTTCACTCATTGTCTGAGAAAACTGACGCACAGCTTTCAACCAGTCTCTCCTGCCCTTCCCGCTCTCCCTATCTCTCTCTCTCTCACTCTGTGTTTGGAACTTGGAAGAAGATGAAGATTTTACTGATTGACTGAAAACTACTCTTTTGAGAAATTAAATGTTGATACAAGTTTTCAAGTTATCATGTAGATATGTGTGTGAGTGAGCATACCCTGAACACCCACCCACACACACACATACACACACACACAGCACACACAAACAGGTGCGTCCAGGTGCAGGTGTGAAGCAGGCCTAGGCAAAGCAGCCTGAGACAGATAAAGCATGTTTCACTGTTTAATCAGAGAGAGGCCCAAACTGAACGTTTGTGCTATTGTTTCACACACACACACACACACACACAGCCACACATCCCAACAGAACAGCCCAGTGTGCTCCGCCCATGCCACCTGCCTCAGAGACAATGGAGCAGAGAGAGAGAGAGAGAGAGCCCCCCCCCCCCCCCGCCCCCCACACACACACCCAAAACACCCCACGTCTCTTACCCTGTAATTACCCACCCTCACCAGGGCGACATAAACCTGCTGGCCGGCCAAAACACACACATACGCATCACACACATACAAACGTAAAACAACAACAAAATATCTGCCAGTGACAAACTTTCACTTCTGTTCAGCTTGGCACTATGGGAGAAGAGTGTGTGAGAACGGGACATCCACACACAGAAGGGAACAGAGTGAGAACTGATAAATGCTCTAAACAAGATTCGAAAGACTTAGTGACAATCCTTTCATTAGGCACAATTACAGCAGTCTGACAGACTTACACAACAACATTCTCTGATTTTATTTCAGGCAGTTCTGCCTAAGACTTATTGTTCTGTTACGCAACACAAGGAGATGTCTTCGGGGGCGGGTGTGTGTGTGTGTGTGTGTGTGTGTGTGTGAATCATTCCTCCTTTGAATTGTTGAGTAAGGAGAACTGTCAGGAAAAAAAAACAAAACTGATTTAATTACCTTCTTGAAAAATGATAAATCAAGGTATGCAAATACTGTGGAACTCGCTGCGAAAAACAAAAACAAATAAAGTCAAATTGAAAATCACGTGATGCCCTTTACGTTCAGAGAACTCAACCTTTCTTCCTGTCTTTCCTTTTTAAAAATACCCTGGAGAAAGATGGAAAAATATTGTGTAAGAATTTCAAGCAGTCTATATTATTGCGCTGGACGGACTTGGTGTGTTTTCTTAAGTAAAGACGCTTTTTCTTTCTTTCTTTCTTTCTTTCTTTCTTTCTTTCTTTCTTTCTTTCTTTCTTTCTTTCTTTCTTTCTCTCTTTCTTTCTTTCTGTTTTGGGATTTTTTTTTAACTTGGTTTTTAAATTATATTCAGTGCTGTGGTGGATGTTCGGTCTCTTAAAAATCTCCCAAAACAATGCATATGGATTTTTCTGTTTATACAGATGGCCGTCCAACTTGGAGAGGACACACAGATGTCATGTGCAGTGGAGCCCTTCATTTGGCCCGGACTCAGAGCCACAGCTCTTTTAGCACCGTTTGCATTGAGGAGCCTGGAGAGCACAGGCCGAAAGACAAGTTAGTCTCCGGGGCCAATGGCTCCTCAACCGTAGAGCCTTGAGACTTTAAGTCACCTTCAGCTTCTGAATTTCAAAATTGGATCGCTGCTGAATTGGACTGATGCCTCACTCAGGGAGAATTCAATTGCCAAACCAACTGGAATGTAATGGTTTTGACCTCAGCTAAACTCGTAGATGATGTATGGAGAACGCCATGGGGTTTTACTTGACTGATGTCAGTATGAATGAAAAAATTATATATATATATACAGCTGGAAAGATCGATATGAATGTATAAAACAGATTAAAGTTTTCAATCAATGTTAACCCAGTTATATTTAGCTGGTCAAAATTGCACAGGGACAGAGAGAAAGAAGACACAACCAAAAGGTTTAGGCTGTAAATAACTGAGACAGATGGGCATCTTCTAAAAGCTGAGAATTTAAGTGTGTACACAGTGGAAAAGTCTAGATTTAGACACTTCAAATCATTATTAATTTATTGGTGTTAGTGGAGGTGTGTCTGTGGAACATTCGCAAGTATGACATACAAACACCCTCAGTGCAGAAAAGCACACTTACACACACACACACACACACACACACACACACACACGCACACACACACACATACACACACATACACATACACATACACACACACACGCACGCGCACACACACACACACACACAAACCAACTTTAACACACGCACACACACACACACACACACACACACACACACACATACACACAAAACCAACTTTAACACACACACACACACGCACACACGCACACACATACACACACATGCGCACATGCACGCGCACACACACATCCACACACACACACACATCCACGCACACACACAATTTTTAATAATGTTAGGGCAGCCAGACACGACAGGACAGAGAAGAGGACTTTTCCTGGAAACACTGACCAGGAATGTGGTCAACACATACCCGCTGTATTTCTCACCTGTGCCCTGACGCATCTGGAGAATAAAACCCTCCAAATCCCCAAATGCTCCTTCAACCTCCTCACACACAACAACATCTCCTGTCTTCTGCCTCAGGAGACCAAGTCGACAGAACAGACAAGTACATGAAACACTGCACATCTTTAGTTTGACACCGCAAGTTCTACCTCTCACAAACACAGGCTTGTGAAAAGACAAACAGAACAGAAGATTACATCTTTAGGCCTAAATCAAACAATCGCTTCCTCTTCCAAGAGGACTGATATCTTGGGCACTAACTTTGTTTTTTTTTTTTTTCAATATTTGTCCTCAGATGATCCGTTACAGGCGAGTTTAGAGTTACCAAAATGTAAGATTAGGATTAGAGCTATAAATCTTAAACCCAGCAGTGCTGTGTGACATTATGATTGAGGACATGTTAGATGGGTCCTCTGTTAGTCTTGGTTTTGGCTATTTCTCAAATGATTTATGATATTTACATTGCTTTTCAACTGAAATCCACAGTAAAGAGAAAACGACAGACAGGAAACATTTAAAAACGGCACAAAAAAGGGGCTGAAAACTCACCAATGCACGTACCCTGCACTTCACAGAACAACGTCTGCATTAAAACACAATCCTTTTTATTATTTCCCCTCTCTTTCACTCTCTTTTTCTCCCTCTCTCTCTCAATCTCTCTCTCTCTCTCTCTCTCTCTCCCTCTCTCTTTCTCTCTGTTATCCAAACCAAACAGTGCCGTGTTTGGGTGGGAGAGGAATTGGACCATAGGGTAACCATAACACAGCCAGCAGCACTGACTTGATGCCTCATAGACACAGACTCTATAGCAAAACCATTTAACTCTAGACATCAAAATCTTCACATCCTGTTACTTTTCATCTTTGCCTCCTGACTAAGGGCTGATTTCTAACTAAAAGTATTGAACCAGTCAGAAACCTAAAAATGTTGGTAGAAACAAAATTCAAACTAGAGATTATGTCGTCCAGGTCAAGACAGCATTTACACTGGGCATACCATACCTGTATTAAACTGGATAAGGCTGTATTAGCACAACAAAGTCAATGCAATAAAAGATACACGAACCCAAACTCCAAAGAGCAGTAAAACATCAAATGATAAATATGTAATTGGGCGTACATTTATCCGTGCCTCACATAACGTCAGGGTTGTTAGCACTGAAAGGTTTTATGTTGTTGTTGTTGTTGTTTTTTTTTTTTTTCGGGCAGCATTAAACAGATTTTATGATAAGCGTCTTTACTGTAAAGTGTTGTGAGATTGCCGAGCTGTGCGTCTGTGCGCGCCTGTTTGTGAGAGAGCTGATTTGCCCACATTACCAGGCTTCTGCTTTTTATCCGTCTCTAATTATGAATAAATCATGAGCTCCATCACGAGTGACTTAAAAAACAAAAACAATCTTCAGATACAGAGAGACAGGGAGAGAAAGTGTGAGAGAGGGAGAGAGAAAGAGTGAGAGAGACAGAGTTACAGGGAGAGTGAGAGACAGAGGGAGAGACAGGGAGAGAAAGACAGAGTGATGGAGAGAAGAGAGAGAGAGAGAGAGGGAGAGCAAGAAAGAGAGAGAGAGAGAGAGAGAGAGAGACCTCTTCAGGACTTTTTACAAGAACCGTCTGAAACAAATTGTTGTCCTAAGGATATGTTTGCCTGGTACAAACTGAACAAAACAACAAAATACAATCTATACAAAACCAAAATGTAGTCACATCTGACTTTGCTGATTCCATATCTTACTGTTTCTTTCACTGTGAGCAAAGCTGTGTTCAAAATGTCATATCAATAACACAGAGAGAGAAGCCCTGGATATGATAAGTCAAATAGCTCCAGAAAGCAGTCAGAAACTACGTCAGTTACTGCGTGACTAAACAATAGTTGTCCTCTAATTATAACGTTTCAAAACCAAACCAAACCATTATTTTGTTTTTTTTTTTTTTCTTTTCAGCCAAGTTGACGAAACCAACATGAGGAATGGCGAAAAAACACCCACAGAAGAGATATTCTTCTTTTGAATGTGTCCCTGTTCTCCGGCAGTGTGGAGGACAAGAGGAATTGATCGGACTAGTGTGACTGGAAGCCAAAGAGACAGGATAGGGAAACATGATCAGAAGGCTATTATTAAAACCCTATGGGAAGAGGTAGGAGTATGATGGACAAAGCTCGCTCTCTCTCTCTCTCTCTCTCTCTCTGTGTGTGTCTCTGTCTCTCTCTCATTGCATTTTTGTCTCTACAAAGAGAGAAAAAAAGTGTAGGGAGCACACTAGTTTAGTAAAGCATAATACAGCACACGGAAACAAAGGAGCCATTTTTCCCTCAGATCCAAAAAACATCAAACAATTCAAGTATCAAATCAGACACACATATGGGGTGTGTGTGTGTGTGTGTGCGTGCGTGTGCGTGTGTGTGTATGGGTATAATGGAACAGCAGCAGGAATCAATTAGCAAGCCATGCTTTGATGATGTCACTGACAAGTAATCTGCTAGTGGGGCAGCTTCCGTTAGAGAAGAGCGGAAACAGGAGTAGAGTGCCAGCCGACTGTGTTTCCACGGGAACCATCGTCTATCACTCTGACTGGTCTGCCCTTCCCCCAGAACCCTCCCCAACATCCCCTGGAGCCTTGACTGACAGCCTCATCAAAGGCCTCATAACATTATCCTTAACCTTTTAATCTATGTTCTCTTTAATTCTCAACACACATGCGGGGTCCAACACACAAAAATACGTATAAACCAATCACTGTGATGAGAGTGAAGCGCTCTGAATGCCAAACCATTCTGTCCCAGACACTCCACTCCACAGAGGACTGGAGCAAACGAGTGAAGTGGTGGATGAGAGGGCTTCATCTGCTCCTCGTTTTGATTTCCCTCTCTCTCTCTCTCTCTCTCTCTCTCTCTCTCCCTCCCTCTCTGAGAGACGCCAAAAGCGTGTGGTTCAATAAAATGCTTTTCCCCCTCGTGTGCTCTGTCTTTGGGGTTAACTGTCAAACTGGCGCCACGCAGCCTAAAAAACATGTTCTGTGGCACATAACTGGTCATGAATATGGAAATTTGTTCAGTAAGTGTACACACACACACACATAGACACACAAACACAAAAACTAACACAAAAACACTCAGGAACTACCACATACTGATACACGAAGAAACAAACAGCGCACTCACACACAAACATGTGCAGACACATACGCTTCTACAAACGCACTCACAAACAACTATTCTCTGACACTCACAGAATCTCTGAGAAACACACAATTACACACTAACATACACCGTGTGTATTCTCACACACACGGGGGCACACACACACACACATACACACACACAGAGTTGGGTTGTTGCTGATCTTTGGAACAAGCTTTAACACAAAACTATTAAAAGTTCAATTCCTGTGGTGACGACTCAGACTTCAGTCCCTTTCATAATGGAGTCATTTAGCTCTGCTCTTCTCAGCGCTATCTGCCCCCGAGCCTACATTCTTACACACACACACACACACACACACACCGGCAAAATTTATAGAGTCTGAAACAGAGACAGAGAGAGAGACACACACACACACACCACACCCCATAGAGAGGGCCATCACACCCCGGGACTTGGCCCTCAGTGATATACACACACGCAAATACAGACACACAAAAACACACACGCACACAGCTTCTCTCATTCTCTGTCTCAATCACTATTGCTCTCTCTCTCTCTCTCTCTCATACGTACACACCCACACATACACTCACATGTGTGCACCCACATTTTCATAACACGCTCTTGAAAGATGCCCCTATAACAAGCAGGTGACTGTATATCAGAGTCATTAGGATGGACAATACACTGGTTACTGTGTGTAAAGGCCCTGAGCTAGGAACTGAGCTTAGACGTGGAGCTCTCCACCAATCGGTTCGCAGCCTACTGTTCTCTGCTCTCTCCTTCTGAAGAGCACGGCAAAGCCCGGCCTCCTGGCACAGCCACACAGACGGTCCCAATTTCTGCTTTGCATAAAGAGAAACCACACACGAGCGCTATGGATGAACGGCACACAGAGGAAAGGAGAAGAGGAGAAAGAGGGCCAAATATCAGATCTCTGAAAGCCTCGCAGCTGAATCCCAGCTCCACACTCACAGTAGATCACATTTCAGCAAGACTGACTTAAAGTGGAGGAAACAGAGTTAATACGAAACTTCTTTCTTTTTCTTTTCTTTCTTTCTTTCTTTCTTTCTTTCTTTCTTTCTCTCTCTATCCCCCTCTTTCTTTCATTCTGTCTCTCTTTCTGACTTTAGCAACAGCATTAGTCACAGTCCTATGAAAAACAAAACTATTTACAACCATGCAAACCTATACAGTCAGCGTATGCAGTGCTTCATAATTCACACTAGCAGGAACATGCATCATAAGTTTACAATTTACCTCATAAATGAGAAAAGTCTACATGCAGATTTACTTTATGTAGGACACAGTCATAACATCATATTCTATAAGTGTACACAGCATATCTCTTACAAGGCCAGAGATCATGTATGGAGTCACACGCTCACACACTGTGGAGCTGGTGTGTTGAGTCTGAGAGCTCCTCTGTCCTCTGGTCCTCCAGGGGGATTCTCCCGACTGCTGGCCACCTCCCCTGTCAGGATTAATCATTGAACTAGACACAATAGATCTTTAACCTTCCTCCCACCTGCTCCTCTACACTGGCTCTCGGAGGTATCAAAAGCTATATGTCACTTATTACTGTCTTCCAGTAAGGTCTGACCTAAAAGCTTTTTTTTTTTCCCTTGACCATGCTCACTGGTAAAAGCGCTTTGAGAAGCTATAACACATTAGCAGTTGGAAACAAAACTTAGCCTCCTTCCCCTCTGAAAAAAAAAGAGAAAAATCTCCAAATATATTTTGAGAAACATTTTCCAGTATATTCCTTTCACTCAGGGGGTTGGCAGTGTATACAGACAAAAATCCCCAATTCAGTTTCTCTTTCCAGAGCTGCTCTGTGTTATAGAGGTCTGAACGAGATGCTCCTCAAGGTCACAGTTGGTAAAACTACTTTGATTTAGAAAAACCAAAATGACCATCTAGTGTCATCTAGAGCCCACCCCACCCAACCCCAAAGCCTTAGACAAATTTTTTCTCCCCAAGACAGAACTGCAGCGGTGCTTATATAGAGGGAATGCGTGTGTGTGTGTGTGTGTGTGTGTGTGTGTGTGCGTGCGTGTGTGTGTGTGTGTATGTGTGTGAGTTGGTGTGTGTCTTTGTGTGTATGTGTGTGTGTTTGTGTGTGCGCCGACATGCTAACATGTGGGAGGCTACCACTAAGAAGTCTGAGCTGGGACAGGGTTAAAGTCTCCTCCCCAAGGCCACGCTAGCGCTACCGCTAAAATTAACCTCCCACACAGCTGGTTCCCATTAGCCTGCAGTGACACTCAGAGCCTGTACTTAAAGCTGGGCTGCAGGGGCTCCAGTACCCCACTCAGATAATACTACTGTCCCCCCTTGCACACACTTATATACACACACAGCACCCCACCAGAGGCCAAGTTTAAACTGGCCCTGCTCCGACACAGCACTGGCAACGCCTGTGTTTTTAAACCAGTAGAGAGGAGGAGGTGAAAAACGAGGGGAGTTGGGGGGGGCAGAGGCAGAACATTATGGCTTATTCAGCCCCCCTGAGAGAGATAGAGAGAGAGAGAGAGAGAGAGAGAGAGAGCTAAAGAGAGAGTGAGAGAAGGAGAGACAGAGACAGAGACAGAGAAAGAGAAAGAAAGAAGAGAAAAAACTTCGAAGTTTTGCACACAGACTGTGGTCACCTCTGAGCCTGTGGTCACTTCAGCGTTCATGAGTTCAGGGAAATCTTTCCATGTCAGTGTGAGAGCGTCAGAAAAAAGACACTAGAGAAACTCCTGACTTTCTCTGGCTCACCAGAGAGTCCTCAGATGAAGGCAGCGTGTGGAGCTCTGACACCAGCCGTGTGGTTAGAGTGGATGGGGAAGAGCTGCCATGCCACTGAGGACCTGACTGAATCAGAACCCCATTTAAAAAAATCCAGTTGAGAATGAATGTTCACCATGTTGTAATTCTAAAAAAAATGAAAATAAAAAATTAATCGTGCCAGTCCACTTTGTCTTCACATTTCAAGACATACCTTCTACGTCATTGTTGAAGTCAACCTGGGACAATAGTGGCTCGACAGTGTATTAAGCATTTTTATTCATGCAGACAACTGCGCCATGTATCAAACACAAAAACACTGATCCTAAAAGCAGGAATAAAGTGAAGGGAATGAGCTGAAATCAGCTGAGAATGATCACTGTTTTAGCTTCATAGCTAAAGATAATGCACAGCTGTTCCATCAGGTGTTGCATTCATAGCAAACAGTGAAGTCCACATTCAGGGCCTGTCCTGAAACAGCGCGTGACCAGGACAGTTATCTAAACACACCATTATGATATTATTTTAATCTGGAACTCGATCTCCGCGAGGAGAAGACCACCACGTCAGCTGCCCATAAACACTCAACTCAGCCAGCTTCATCAGTTTGGAAGCAAAAAACCCACAGAGATTGCTGAAATTCAGTTTTCACAATATTATTCAGTGTTCACCACCAAAAGATCTATCTATCTATCTATCTATCTATCTATCTATCTATCTATCTATCTATCTATCTATCTATCTATCTATCTATCTATCTATCTATCTATCTATCTATCTATCTATCCATAAATAAAAACAAGCATGTAAATAAATAAATAGAATATAATAGAACAGAATCGAATAGAATAGAGTAGAACAGAAAAGAATAGAATTATAGAATAGAATAGAATTATACAACCTCTGAGAGTCAATGACAATAGCCATTATTGTGTATGTTGAATCATGCTCAAGACACATCCTCAAAAGGTTATGTTTTAGAAATGTAATTAGTGCACTCTAACGCTACAGACACAAACACACATGCGCACAAACACACACACACACACACACACGCACGCGCGCACCCACACACACCCTCACACCCACAAAAACACACACACACACACATATTTTTAATGGCTTTTGAGAGTGGTTATCATAGGACTGACTTTAACAGTGCGGAAAGACTCAGGCATTCACTCTGAGACACTGAAAACTGCTTTATGAAAAAAAATGCAGCCATTGGGGGGCCAGCACTCTGACATCCACGCAGTCTGTTTTAGACCAGTTAACCATGTTTCTTATTCAGGTTTGAAACTGTATGCCTTTCAGCTACGCCAACTACCTCTTTCTTTCTTTTCTTTTCTTTTTTTCTTTCACATGAAGTCTATTAAAACCTCCTCGACTGTGTGGGTTCTGTTTGTGGAAAAGGTTAACAATCAGATTAATGAAGAGCAGAGGTTGGATCTTACACGCATGCTCTCCCAGTTTGACACCAGCACTCTACTGGGATTAGAAAGTGTCAGACACAGGGAATGCGTGTGTGTGTGTGTGTGTGTGTGTGTGCGTGTGTGCGTGTGTGTGTGTGTGTGAGAGAGAGAGAGAGAGAGAGAGAGAGAGAGATAGACACAGGTGGGAAAAGAAAGGAAAAAGGAAAGAAAGACATTATCATCATGTAAGCTCTGTGGTGTGTTTCAGTTTTAACAAAGGAAAAGGATGTTCTCACTTTAAACCTTGTTCCTGTGGATAAGGAGCTCTTCTTAGGACAATGCTATCTCTATTCAGCAGTCTCTAAACTTCTCAAAAAAGGAACTTTTTTCTTCTGCTAGGTTATCAGCCACAACCTAGTTAGTTTTTTCAAAAAAAACAAAAAAAACAGCAAAAACTACAACAACAACAAAACCAAATTGCAGCTTCAAAAATTGCAGCTTCAAAATACATTTTTAATTTTTTCTTCATTTTTTCCCTCTTTTTTGTGCATGAAACTGACATATCTGCTCTTGATTTTGCTCTATAAAAATGCCACATTCAGTATGCTAGCCCTGTTCCTCTCCATTGACCTTCAACACTAATGTTTCCTTTTCCGACCAGGACTGCGAAAACCCCAATAACACCACGTGAAAGTCATAAAAGTATCGGTGGGATCTACCGTAGCCTACAGCATACTGTAATAAAGGCCAATGCACTCCATTATAACCGCTTCTATCTATATGTCAGAGGGGGATTCAAAGGCTTGGAAGAAGGACCTTATCACATTACTCCATGCTGTGTACGATGGGTAAGGTAGGAACTTGAGGGAACCTGGGTGTGAGACCCAAAGGGTGGGGGTGGGGGGGGGGGGTATTTTTAAAGGGAACGATATGGGGGGACTCATTAAAAGTGTATGAGGTCTGAGCTGAGCTGGAGGTGACGGACAGCAGAGGATAGATAGGGTTACAGGCACTCCTGACCTCATACACGCTCTCACACCCACACACACACACACACACACACACACACACACACACGTATGTGTTCAACTGCTCAACAGCAGAGTGCTCGGCCCCCGCTCGCCACTCCCCCTCCTTTCCCCCTCCCCCACCCCCCATCACGCCTTTTTAAATAATTAACAGCCAAAGATTAGTCCGTCAGCCTTGGGGCCGAAAGGTCCATTGATTTTCAGGCGGATGCATTTTTAATGAGTGCATCTCAGAGAGGCAGTGGCCGTGAAAGGGAGCCTTCCTCCAGACAAACAGTAAAAGCAACAACACCAGTCCAGCAGAGCGTGAATTAAACACACAAACAAAAACCCAATAAAGGCTCCCAACCACGAGGGCTTGAACCAACACTTGAACGCACTCGTTGAGAGAAATGCTCAAATAACGATATTCACTGTCATCTCTCTGTGAACTGTGCGTCTCCCGCAACCCGATAAAGTTTTCGATGAAAGTTTCACTCTAATTGGTATTTGAGACTCTGTGAGTTTAGTCATGCATGAGGACTGTGTGTACGGTACACAACATGTCATAATTAAGCTTGAGATTGCATTTAATAGGCTTTTGTTCATGGTTGTCCTGAGCTTACGCAAAGGAAAGTCTCATACCTGTTCACCATTTTGTTCTTGCACTAAACAACTCCATAGAATGGGTTTGGACACATTTCATTGGCCATGATAGCTGCCTTTCTATCATTAGTGGGAACTTACAGCCGGGACAGTGGAGCTGTGAATGGCCTACAGTTTGAATGGGCTACACCTCTGACTCATATACTCCTTCAATTTTAAAATAAGAGCTAACGTTAGCATCCTGAAACTCAAATCTCACAGACAGTGGAACCAATCTCTCATCTGTCAAGTCATTTTGAAGTAGGAACACAATGGTGAAAATACTAAAAAGTGATCAAACTTTCCTCTGCGTTGGATGGATTTTAATACTAGATATTATACAGGGTTCGCAAGACATTTAGTAAGGTTTTCTAGACACAAAAATAATCTTTGGAATTATCTGTCAACTGTCAGAGCTAAGGTAATGTCAACAAATGTCTCATACTTTCAATAATGATTCATTTTGATACAATTTCTGATTGATGTGACTCATCCTTCAGTGAACCATCAGTGAGGTTTCTGGAATCAGTTAATCTCAGTCCTCAAGTTCTCAGGGAGTTCCTGAGAAAAAACCTGAATTTTCTGAAGGTCTTTGTGATGAAACAGATCGCCACAAAAGCCCAAGCAGGCCTCCTCTACATGAACACACGGTCCAGACAGTGAGTCTTTCTTTACTCTTACACTCGGAGGCGTTGTGGGAGTCGATGGGAGACTGAAGGATTTGTAGAGTTGAGTGAGGGAGGGCTGTTAAGGCCTGGGAGACTAGTTAAAGAGCAGAGAGTCGATAGGCGTGTCTGAAATAATATCACAGCTGAAATCAAAATGGAAAACTGTGACAAGCTTCATTCGGGAGAGGTTGTTTTTCTTTCAGTGGGCTTGCTGTATAATTTTTTGAGCGCTCGTTTTTCCTCACAATGAATGAAAAAATAACACATCATTATGGTAAGTTGAAGGTTTCACCCATCAAGGATTGTAGATTGGTCTGAATCCAATGTCTGGATATAATTTGACTGCGATATAATTTGGCAATAAGGTAGAAAATGATTAAAATGAATTACCATTCATACCCATCCAGCATATTTCACACATAATGTATTTGGCAGTGTTTTAAGTAGACAAAAACGTCAGAGCAAAAACCCAAAAGTGTCACAGAGGTGTTTGGCCCAATTTTAGCCTAAGCAAACCTTACGGCAGCCAGACTAGGGGGAAGATAGGAGACAGAGAGAGAGAGACAGACAGAGAGAGAGAGAGAGAGAGAGAGAGAGAGAGAGCAAAACAGAGAGATAGAGAGAGACAGAGGGGGAGAGAGAGAAAGAGAGAGAGATGTGTATGGATTACCTTTCCCGTCTCCCGCTCAAAGTCGACGTACTCTCGGGTGGGCGCCTGCCTCTGCTCCCCGTGCAGGTTGGCTGGGAAGAACTGCAGGGAGAGGTTGGTGCCCGTCGCCACAAAAGCCTTTTAGAGGGAAATCAATACAAACAGGATCAGAACGATGGGTCCCAGCATAAATTATGCAGCCTGTCATTTCGTTTTCACATCAGAGAGAGGAGGAGAGAGCCTGGAGCCAGGGGCAGTGATCATAACACCGGGAGAGAGAGAGAGAGAGAGACAGAGAGAGAGAGACAGAGAGAGAGAGAGAGAGAGAGAGAAGGGGAAAAAAACCACGAGTCATCATTTTCTCTATTTGAAGTATTGAGTTACGCACATCTGATTCTATTTTACCAATGCTTACTGCTGGCAAAACTGGGCTAGAGCACAAAGATTTTAAGAGAAAAGACTCAAGAGCCAAAGCGGGAAGGAGAAAGAGAGATGGAGAGAAAGAGAGCAGGAGAGAGAGAGAGAGAGAGAGAGAGAGAGAGAGAGAGAAAGAGTGAGTGAAAGACAGAAAGATAATGTAAAGAGAGCAGCAGAGAAAAAAAAATCAATAAATTGTTTTAAAGGCAGTCCTTCACTTACATTAACAGCAGAGCCTGTAAATCACTGATTTTGTGCAATGTCTTGTTTATTGAATTATATCCTTTTAGAGCACAGAGTCTTTAAACAATGCAAGGATACATATAACACTCTGATTGAAGTATGGGAATAAAATAAATATGAACAAAATATTTTCACAATCCTAGTTTAAATTCATAATCCTTAAAAAAAAGAATGCTATAAACAGTTATTGTTCCTGTATGATCATCTCCTTCTCCCTCTGTGTCCACACGCATGCCCATACACCTGCGAGTCGAACGATACTCGTGCACTAATATTAGTCAAATGCAATAATATTGGGAAATTGTGTGTGTGTGTGTGTGTGTGTTTAATTTTAAAAAATACTGACATGTAGCATTGTAAATTTGGAACTCTCAAGCAGGCGATCTAAATTTCACATGAGGCCTACCGGTCAATATAATCTGGCGGATTTGGCGTTGATGACACACGACACAAGGTATACCCCCAAACCCTTGCAAAGCCAGGGCGTGCATTATCAGACCAACACTAAAACCAGCGAACGCGGAACAGCGACGTGGTTCAAAGCGTTATTTATATCGCAGTTACATCATGAGTAATGTTATGGTGAAATACAAAATACGCACTACTTTGGGTATTCTTCATTTTTAAAGCACCTTTTGTTCATAAAACTGCAACGTTCTATTCTACGTGCAGCCTACTTGCCAATTGTCCTACTGCTCTTCTCATCAATATTATATTTCAACCGTCGGTGTGTAGCCTATTTATTGTCATATTTAAGTTGTGGTGTATGTTAATTATTTCCTTTCTTTTTTTTTTAAAGCTGAGGAATATTGCAACGGAAAATGAGCATAACCATTTGTGATGGTTTAACACAAAACTAAGTAGTCTACAGATTAATTTTATTCCCTAAAATTAATTCTGTGTCCCCTGTCAAGAAGAACTCGTCGCCAAAGTCCTTTACATATGCAGACTGGTGGTATTTATATGAGCTTATAAAATTAGACACATCCGACCTCATTATGTAGAAGCCGTGAGACGTTTTCTTGCGAATTACTAAAGGAAATACACACAATTTAACAGTGTCCCGACTTTCTTCCTGAATGTCTAATTCATTTTAAAAAGTCCTCGTGATCTAGAGCGACAGTAAACAACAAGATGACTTTGAACAAACATGAGCTGCAGAAATGTTCATTAGTTTGTATCCACATGTTTCACAACGTGAGATCGCTCTTTTTGTCAATGTAAGAAATAAACGAGGAAGTATTTCAGACTAGTTATTGCGTGACAGGTCGAGTTCCGGGTGCCTAATAATGTATATCTATTTATAAAAAGATTCTGACATCGACACGAGGGAAGTCAACTGACTGGTTGTAATTCAATTGTCACCAAATTCCTGCGAGCGATTAAAAAAGGTGAAATAGCCGACTTACTACTTCTGAACGGCCGTCCCGACAAGCGTTCTGAAACCTGGCTTGTCTCTCCTCGTGCGGTCTGTCTCGGAATCCGGTATATTTAATCTGCAAAAAGAAATGACAAGTTAAAAAAATCTATGTATATCAACGCAAAGCCTGATGTAAACTGTAGACGGATACATCAAAGAGCGATTTGCAAATCTAAGTAATGCATTTTGAAACTTACGTGGCCTTAAGTAGTCACTCAAAGTTCTCCATCAATGGTATTTCAATATCAACGTATTTAAATAGGATTTAGTATAATTAAGGCTCCCTCACAAACGTATTCGTCGTTATGTTGCCACTATCGTCAGATTTATAAAATATCACAGTTAGTGTCCAAGTAACGCATTAAATGGTGTCAGTCTAGGAGATTATCAGTCACAACTGACTGCGATTATCCTTTCACTACAGACAGACTCACTATGTGAAATAACTTCTATAGTGTACAGTAGACACAGAACTCTCCGATGCCAGAAGGCAGACGGAGATAATGTGATAATTAATTTGCTACAATGTGAAGGCTGAAGTTAGTAGTCGTAAAACCTTTGCAATCCCTCTAGATGCATACGCGTCATGTTTTGATTAAAAAAAATCCAGTAAGAGCCTGAAAGTTAAATAATGACTTTACAAAGATGCAAATGAAAGTAGCAACTTTTTGGTTTAAAACAAAGGGAATTTTTAAACCAAGTGTATCGGTGCTTTAACTTCAGGTTGTAGACTACGTTCTTTTTTCTAACGCGAACAAGAACTTTGTTTCCGCCGCTAGATAAAAATGGACCATATGAACAGACTTGCCTCGCACTCCCGACTTAGTTTCCTGAAGAATTCCTCATTCTCGAACTTGCTCCTCTGATCCGGGACCACCCGTGGCATCTTGAACGCGATCTGCTCAATTTTGTTTGAATGTTATTTGTCTTGTCGAAAAGAGAAAAACAACCGTAGCCTTGAAACTCCTGCTCCCGCTCTTATTTCCTTCCGTCTTTTTTTCGTGTGGTGATGAAGTCTTCAGCAATGTGCTCGTGGTGATATTTACGTTATTTTGTAAAGAGCGTTTCTCTCTCTTGTCTCTCCTCAGTATCAAATCTTGTGTGGTCAATGTCCGCCACTGCAATAGAATTGGCACAATTTCGCAGTTGGCTATTATTCTCCCTTCTGCTCACACGCGTGTGATCTCCGACTACTGACAACAAACGCCCGTTTCGCCTCCACTTTATCCGTCGCGCTGCATGGTTCAGAGTTACTTCCTGGCTCCTCAGAGTCCGACTTATGACTGTACACTCAAAATACTCCCCCCATTCACAATTCTCCTCACTACAGAGGCGGAGTGCGCAGGCGTTTAACTCACAAAAACTTCATATGGTGACCACACACCTTTCTAAATATCAGGTTTAATCAGAATAAAATTGCTTACTATTGTTTTACCTATAGGTTCCTGTAGAGTGCAATTTAAAAATTCTTAGGTGTCAAATCTGGGCTGATTTTACTTGATTACATCAGGTGAAAAAAAAAATGTCATATTCATCACACTTTATGCCTTTGCCCCTTGTGGAAAAGTTATTTCTGTTATTTGTGAATTCTATTCTGAATAGATAATAAAATATGGTTCATTAATTAAAGAAAATGCTCAAACGCCCAGAATGTCTGCATACGCACTGTAGCTGTGGTAAATATGACTGAATGAAATAGTGGGAAGTGAAATCACATGAATATTTCAGTTCTGTCAATGTTGCTTCTCCTCATTTATGTATGGACTTAAAATATAACTGTTTGTATATGAATTTGACAGTTTGTGTGACAACATAAAAACAGCTGTAATTACATTTGCAGTACAACACATGTCAAGTAACTCTTATTTCATCTCTCTCTCTCTCTTACCCTCTCTCTATGCTCAGTCTGCACATTCATCAAGGACAAAAGCATTCCAGTGTTCTGTATTTTCAGTAGTTCAGTGGGCGCACATCAGATAAATAGTTTTCAAGTGGATAAATAAATCAAAGAACCCCTCGCCCCACTCCACCTACCACTTATACACACACGCACACACACACACACACACACACACACACACACACACACACACACAGACGCACAGACACACACACACACACACACAAGCTCACATTAAAGTGTTGTTCTGAAGAAGGCATGATTAAACTATGGGTGTTGAGACATATTTTCCTTCTTCTTGTTTTCAACAGACTACAGGACCCCTCTAAGGACAGAGATGGAGGGGGGGCAGAGAGAGGGAAACAGAGAGACAGACAGACAGAGAGAGAGAGAGAGAGGGAGAGACAGAGAGACAGAGAGACAGAGAGAGAGGAAGAGAGAGGGGAAAGAGAGGTTTAGGAAGAGACCAAGAATGGGGAAGTAAAATCAAAAACATTCTGGAGGCTTGGTATTTGTTTGTGTCTTTAAGAGAGAGCAGACAGGTTGCATCATCTCTGTGCAGTTTATCTTATTCTCAGTGTCTGTCTGACATTCAAATATTTTTCCATAGTTGAACCTCCTTAAACATTGCCATAAAAAAACACCATTTGATTTGTGAGACAGACCTAACCTTCAGTTGTACGCGAATTAAAAAAAGAAATAACAATAACAAAATTTGTATTTTTTCAGTATATATAAAATGTTTTGCATGTTCAAATGCAGTCAGCCACTTTGTCAGGGTACTTTCCAGCTTGTGTCTGGGAAACTCAGAATAGGCCTTTGGCAACCAATTTCAATCCATTGTACATACTGCATTAAGGGTGATCTATATCTGCAGAATTTAGCTGTCTTTTTGTGCTTTGATTATAGCAAGAGGTCAGTGGGTGTATATGAATGAACTGTCTTTCAAGATAATAGATAAAAAAGACACAGTAAATCTTTCATAACAATCCACTGCACTATGAGAGTTGTTCTCCAAAATGTCACACAGTGATTATGGGAGATTTAGCCCAAACAATCACATGTCTTACATTGTCTATTTAATTAGATACTAATTTGATGGCCATCTGTTGATATGGCCCCATATGTAACCCTATAAAATATTCCATGTGACATATAAATAACATTCATAGGCCATGAAATTCCTATGAATCCTTTTTTTTTTTTACCGTTTTAATTCTTCTTTTTTTACTGTTTTTTGACCAACACAACACCTTTTCTTTTTGCACCTGTTCCCCACAAAAAACTCATTATTTCCCCATTCAACTGTCTCTCGCCAGACCCAGTTAATCAATTCTAAACAGCTGAAAACAGAAACAAAACATGACAGTCACTTATTCATCAAACATTTCGGCTCTTATGCTCGTAAAGCCAGCTGAAGTCTACATTATACTTACAGCTGAGCACCATGATCACAGTGTAATGGGGTTTGTATTAGGTTTTGTGTTGCTTTTTTTTTTTCTAAGTGTGTTGTTGGGAGGGGGAGGGGGGTCTATAAATATTGCATGCTTCAAAATGTGTTCACATGTTTTTGTCTTTTTTTTTCCTGATCTGTCTCTCTCTTGCCGGCGCTCATCAGATTGAGACCTGCAGTGAGTAAATGTGTTAAAAGGCTGAGCTTCAGGCCAAATGGTGCATGAGAGTGCTTTAATAGTACCACAAAACGCTCATTAATTAATGACATATTCTGTGGTTACCGTCGGAGACCCATTCTGACTGAGTGCTCCAAATAGGAGGCGAGGTGTCTGCTCCAATACACATCAGTTGGATGGACAGGGGGCTCTGCTAACCTCAAATCCATCTTGGCAATTTTAGCTAAGGAGTCTGTGCATCTTCCCTGCAATGCTGTACTAAAAACATGCCTTGGATATATACATAGGCTACTCTCAAATCCAACAGCATTAAAAGCTCTCTGAGTGAAAATTTTAGGTTATTTAATCCTTTTTTAGTGTTTTACATAATCCATACTGCTTCAGTTACATGCATTTACAACGGCATTAAAACACCTCTCTCTCTCTCTCTCTCTCTCTCTCTCTCTCTCTCTCATGTAAGCAGTGTAACATAACTCTGACAAACCAAAGGAAATTGTACAGTGACCAATCAATTCTTTTATTTTATTGTTAAGGTTTCAAAGACCAATTACTTCAAGCACTACCAGCAGAGACAGCCCAAGTAACCTCCACCATTTCAGTACTTAATCATTGCATTTTGCATGTTCAAAAGACAATGGAAGTAATTGTGACATTGTACGGGTATTCTATTAAATATTCAGTAAAGTCAAGCAGGAGGCAAATGTTAGCTGAGTGCTGACTAAATATATTTCCTTGCTGTTGAGGTATGTCTGGGTGTCTGGGTGTTGAAGAATGCGCAGGTACATTCAGGATAATGATGTGAAGTTTAAAGCCCACCAAAGACTTAACTGAACATCTAGACACAATCTTACAAGTCTGAGCACATATCTGTTGTCAGACAAAAAAAATGGAAAGGGAGGGGAGAGAGAGAGACAGAGACACACACACACACACACACGTACGCACACATACACATACACACACACACAGTCTCACAAGAAAATATTCACAGGAGTAAATTACACAGAATAACAAAATACAGTGAACTAAGAGTGTGCAATATGAGGCCTTTAGCTTACCCTTCATAACTTCTACAAGGAAAAGGACCCTGAACTCTAAAATTGCTTCTTCTACTCCTAAAGAACATACAGGGTGTGATCCAGCACTTAAGACCAATTCGGACGTGTGACCTAGGTTTCCTGTTATTTATCTAAAACAGGGTTATAGCAGCGGACAAAAGTCACTTGCAGGAAAGTGTATCTATATCTTACTCACAGAGTGTCTGAGTGGGGTGAAACAACGTTCACTGAATAGACAGCAACACTAGTTATTAAGATGAACTGGGAGAGGTCTACGTCAGTGGCTGAAAATCACACCGGTATCAGCGCCTGGGATGATTAATGCCGTCACCGAATCTCCTCGACTCTCCCGCCTCGGTTCTCACGCGCAACCGCGCGCGTAAACAAGACAGGGGACGCCGATAACAGTTGCTGCTGCTGGACGACTGCCGCGAGGAGCGCCCTGTGAAACCGAGAAGGGTGCTTCGAGGTCAGACGGCGAGACTAGCCGAGTTTGGCACCGGTGTCGGTCAGTCTGACTGGGTGGCGAAGGCGACTCCACCTCGTGAGCCCCGAGCAAAATAACAACATCGCTCAGACACTCAGATTTCAGGCGGGAAATCTCTGAGCGTGCCGGCCGCGTTAAAGACCAAGGTTAAAAGGCCATATCACTGACTTTATTTAAGCGCCGATATAACACGTTATTTTTATTTACACGCTCGTTTTATAAATAACGATTATGTCATTTCAATTTCTTTTTTTTTTTACTGAAAAATACCCGACCGAGTTCATCACTTCTTATCCTGGATTTTGCCATGCTGTGTCTTGGTGCCTACTCCGTTTGGATAAAAATTTTAGTTAAATTTAGTTGTAAATGAAGAAGAACTCGCTCGGGGACAACACAACTCAACACTGTCAATAAATGTTGTAGTTATAATTCAATCCACCAGAGGGCCTGCTCACTCATCAATTGAACAAACGTGCTAAAGTCTCGTCCTTACCAACCAGACGCGTCCTAAATACCGCCTGTTCTTGTCATGGACGCAACCTCTTTGCTGTTCTTAAACACAAGTTGGTAAAGAGCATCTGACAGAATGCCGTGTAGAAAATATGTGCTCTTTCCCATGTGGACTCTGGATGTCTAACCCGCTGCGATGCTTGGTGTAGACTAGAGAGTCCAAAATACATAGGGTTCCCTGCTAGTATAGTATTGATTTATTTTGCATCATTACGTATTACGCTGTGCTCTTTATATCTGCACAGTTAGCCAGATAAATATCAACCCAAATTATCATGCATGTAAGGCACACTCCACTTTGAACCTACTAGCTCAATTTTAGTCCAGTGAAATCACATCCTGTCTCGCATCGTTTTGCCCCTTTAACTTGGGAAGAATTGATGTCACACATGATTTTTTTAGTGATGCTGTAGCTGGTGGTTACTGACTGTATTTTCTCCTTAACATTCATCTTTTAATATATAAGACAAGGTGGATTAATGAGGATTTTCTTCATAGCACTAATGAAAGGAATGGTAGATGGGTGTAGTGCTCTCTTATATGGAATCCAGTCATTGGCGTAGTCAGCATCCAAGTCCATAAAAAGTACACAAGTAGCATCAATTATTGAGAGACATTCTCAAGAGTAAACCAGAGCCTGTAAAGCTATTTAAAAATAGCCCCTTTGGTTTTTTTGGATGCTTTCTCATGCACTTTCTCTGTCTCTCGCTCTCCCAAACACACACACAGAGAGAGAGAGAGAGAGAGAGAGAGAGAGTCAGAGTCAGTGAGAGAGGAGAGGCCTGATATAACTGTCCCATTAGGGTAAATATCATTGGTTGTAGTTTCACGGTGTAGCAGGTTCCAGCGGTACTGTATTATATTGTTTTTCTCTATGACTTCTGGAACCTTTTGTCCCCTTGAAATCTTGACGCTGAAAAGGTGAGATGAAGAGCAAGGGAAAGAGGGTGAGAGAGACCTAGAGCATACCCTTCACCATCTGTTTGTGTAACTCTGGAGGAGCAGAATGTACAGGATGCTGAGCATCATTTGTGCACTGAGGTGGACCAAAGAGCAAGCCACTCAGTTTCCATAGCAACAATGGAGCTAGGGTCTTGACCTCTGATGGCTTAATTTGATGAGATTTCTCAGCATATCCACAGAACACTCGCCACTCTCACAATAGTCAAGTACCCCATGCTATATCAGTGTCCCCCCACAGCATTTCTGACACAATAATGTAACTGTAAATATCTTTCAATATTACTATTTCTTTCTCAGAGGAAGCACCCTGGACCTCATCCACTCCTGTATTCTGACTGAGAACCAGCTGTGGCACTCATACCACTTTTCAACCAACAGGGAACGGGTTCTTGAACCGGTTTCCTTCAGGATTCTTTGAACCTTGGTGCCATCTAGTGAACCAGCCCGTGTTTCCACCAGTTTTGAGCGGAACTATTGTAGTCAAGGATGCGTTATCAATGGAGGGTGTTGCACAATGCACAACAGAAGTAAAGAACGGTTTGCACTGGAAAAAACAGCTATCTTTTGGTTCCAGCAGCGAATCAACTTTTCAGGTTCCGAACCAGTTTATTTTTGGTTGAAATGCTTTGAAACGTTCAAAATTTGGTGCACAAACCAGAATGGAACCTGTTCCCTGTTGGTGGAAACGGGGTATCAGAGGGCGGTGCCCTCTATCTACTTTAAGGAGTTCAGCTGGTCTCTGGACACTACACCCTTCTGATAACTGGTGTGGACCCTGTGTCCTTTTGGTTAATGGTATAAGTCTATGTAACCTTTTTTTGCTCCTCTTGGTTAGAGATATAAATCCAATAATCCCTTTGCTATTAGGATGGAACTTATGTTCTTTTGATTAATGCTGTGAATCTAGTGCCCTTTTGCTTACTGGTGTGGACACTTTACCTCACTGGTTATTAAGGTGGATCCTGTATCCCTTCTGTTTGGTGATGTGGACTGTATTTTGCCTTGGCTGCTGATACAACTCCTATGCCTCTTAAGCTATTAGTGTATTTTGAATGCTCCATTGGTTATAACTGTGGATCATTTTTTCCTTTTGGTTCCTGTTGTGATTCCTATTTTCCTTGTGATTAGATGTAGCAAAGTCTATGCTGATTTGTGCAGTGGTGCATAGTGGCTTCCTTACATCTTCCACCAATGAGGTGAAAGTGGTCAGTACACAATTACTTGTGTAGAGAATTCAGATCCTGAATCAAGTACTCCTATGTGTTCTGCTCAATCATTCTCCATGGAAAATAATAAATGGATGATTATTACATGCTTTGAAACAACAGAATCACCCTTTAACTGTGCTGAATTTTTTCTTTTCTTTTTTTCCCCTCTCTCCCTTTTTTTTTTTTAAATAACTCTACGCATGATGTAAACAATGGGGATCACTTGCTGGAGAAAATCTGCACAGGGCGGTATCCTAGCAACAGGGCGACAGTGCTGCTGTGCTATAAATATCAGTGTGTGCGTATGTGTGTGCGTGTGTGTGTGCGTTAAGCAGGGAAACTAACTGAGATGGGGGCTCTAAATTAATTTTTTTTGGGACATTTCTAAACATTCTACTGCTCGACTGTTGTCAAGTGTAAGGATATCTGTGTTCAGTTGTGTCCCCTTAAACACAATGAAGATAGTGCGGGAGACTATTGTGAGAACCAGGCATTGATGGGAACATTACTGCAAAGGCTAACTGAGAGCAATATCACATGCCATGGGAACTCAGCCATGCTGTAGAGAGGAGAGAGGACAGACACTTGCTGTAATCTGTACCTGTCACTAGGGGGAGCACTTGCTTTTTGTCCACAATTTGTGGTCAGTCCTCTCTCTCTCTCGACAAAATCTCTCTCTATCCCTTTAATACACACTGTGAGAGAGACACACACACACACACACACACACGCCCAAACTCCAAACTCCCCTCTTATGCGAGGTAAAACTCTTTCTGTTGTGACGTCGCATCGCTGTAACATATAATAGCCTTGCTATATTGTAATACACACAATAAAACTGCAGTGGCATGCATTACCTCTAGAAGGAGTGGACTGTCTTACACTTCACTTTATATTGTTAATTTGATGAATTAGTATGATGCAATATTTAGATATTTATATTTCAAGCTACTTCAAACCTCACATTATTTATTTTTTGACGTCGTTTCATGGTACGGGATGATTAAATGTTCAGGGGACTTGAAATACTGATTATTTCGATTATTCACATAATGTGTCATGTAAAGTCATTTCGGTTGCTTTATCTTACCTGAAACCTTTTTTTGCCCCCCACTCTTTCATTTCTTTTAATCTCTCCATATTTATCTCCCCCTCCCTCTGTGCCACCCTCTCTCTCCCCTCCTCTCTCCTATCAGGAGTGAACCTGTTGAACTCTCTGTCTGATTGTGTTGCTGCCTGTTGGCCAGGCATTGGATGGGGCCCTGTGGTAAGACAGGTGGAAATGAAATGACCTGTCATTCTACAGGCCAACTCTGCTCCTTCTCCTTCGTCAGACACTGGACGGGATGAAGACACATACATCACACGCAGGGACACATTTACTTCCTCAGAGATTTGTTCTGCTGACTCGTCCATCCTTCCGCCAGCGCTGGGCTGAGTCTAGAGAACGAGGCCGACCGGAGAGGGGATGCCAGCGGGCAGGGGTGGAGGGGCGAGGGGGGTGGTGTCTATCTGCAGGGGGGCTGGAGACCAGGCAAACTGAGACCCTGCCTCTCTCTCTCTGGCATTGGGCCACAGAAAGATCTAGCACACCAAAGCAGCACACGGAAGCAAGAAGCACACTATCTTAGGAGCGTAGCGGGGTCAGGCTTCGATATTTTCAGCGTGACATTTTCAAACACTTTAAAGCGCTGGTCTTTTCACTGGTAAGGTGTGAGTGGATAGTGAATGAGCTTCACCTTGATGACTGGTTTTTATGAAAGATACAAACATTGGCAGATAGGGGCATGTAAGGCCTGTTTTCAGTTGAATTAAGCCATAATAAAAGGTTTTTAAAACATATAGTGTTGTTTTAGAGAATAAGTGTAAAATGCCTGTGGGATTCCTTTAAATAGTACTGTGGCGAGAATTCATATTTTGTCTGGTCATGGTGTTACCATAGTAACAGAGGTCACGGTAACTGCATGACTTCTCCAAACACTGTAGTTTGTTGAATCAAATGTAGGCCAAGCATAAAGAATATACATGTACACAGAACAGGCTTGACCTCCCCGGTACCCAAATCATAGACAAGGACTTTTATTGAAGAGAGTGGGTTTAACACTGCTTTCATTTTTCCATCTGTAGTCTGAGTCTGTAGGAAGTGGAGTTAGTTGCTGATGCTCTTTGGGTAAGCCTTTGTCTGTTTAATTCTGGTTCTTAATCTAGACTACAGTTCGTCATCTAGACAGGATGGAGACATAATCTCGACTAAACACTGAGTGCTTTCAACCAGAAAGAATGATCTCAATAATCCATCGTCATACTCAATAATCTGTAGGCAGGACTGCAAATCAATCACTGCTTTTCACAGAAAGGCCAGCTCAATTTGGCCTCATTGACAAAATGGTCATTGATTATCAAATCCACTCCAACTATTAGCATTTTTTTCATGGAATGTATTTAAGACGACTGACACGCAGTGTACTGAGTTATAATAATTATGATAATAATAATAAAGTGGGGCAGGTTGTAGTCATGAAAACTGTGGCTTTTAATGTAAACACTACATTCGATTGGTTTTCCAGCACGAACATCCCACATGAAAGAACAACCATTCACTAAAGAGGAGGGAGAAAAAAGCAGCACAAAAAGCATTCACTGGGAGAGAAAAAAAGAAAGGACAAAAGAAATGAAAAAGGAGGTGAGAAGGAAAAAGAGGGAGGAGTCCAGTAACAAAAAAAAAAAAAAATCAAAGCGTAAACTGGTATATGTAATTATACACAGTAATCTTTTTCTTTTAAGTTAAACTGAGAAGGCAGAGAGGGAGGAGAGAGAAAGAGAAAGAGAGAGAGAGAGACTGAAAGAGAGAGGGAGAAAGAGAGAGAGAGAGAGAGACACACACACATCGTTCCAAATCTACGTGTGAAGTGAGAGCTGTGCTTTTCTATGCAGACCTGGAAGGTGTTTGAGAACAATTCCCCCATAACAAAGGGTAAGCACATGAATCTGTACAGCTGCGTAAGACCCCGCCCTCTCCAGCACTGGGGCAGGACGTGCTCCAAAGTGGTTCTTCCAAAAAAAAAAAAAAATTAAAAAATTAAAAATATACATATACGGAAATTCAGGCTAGGTAAAGACACTGTGATGCAGGGCGAACAAGCAAAAAGAAAAACGAAAAAAAGAAAAAAAAAAGGAAAAAAAAAACTGATTTGATACAGTTCATCAACATCAACATGGGTAAGTCAGTAAGAACGGTTCAGGAGTGGATCATGGGAACCCTTGCAAAACTTTTTTTTTCTTTTTTTTTTAAAAAAAGGGGAGAGAGAGAAAAAAATGTTCTGTAGCTACAAAGCACAAGAAATATACTTTTAATAATATTACAGAATCATTGATATTGATATTATTATTGTTGTCATCATCATCATCAAGATCATCATCATCATCATTTCGTAATGTTGTTATAATTATCCTTTTTTTTTTTTTTTCATTTTTTTGAGTAATTCTACTTGTAAAGAGTCTAGAACCAGAGGATCTACAGCTTTCTACAAAGACACACAGCCCAGTGATTACGTCCATTCATCCCCATGTCATTGGTCAGGACAGCTGTCTATTTTCTTTTAACCCTCCCCTCCCACCCCTACCCAGCCCTTCTGTTCTGTCGCTGTAGTCTTCTTCTTTTTTTTTTTTTTTTCTGAAATCCTCTTTTGCTTTTTTGTTTTTTTTTTTTCATTTTTTTCTTTTTTCTCAACATTATTTAAGTGAAGCGTTTAGCTGTATCTTTATACAAAGGCTGAAGGGTCATGCTATTTGTGACAGAACCAGTGGTGCGGGACTCAGTTATCCAGCCCAAAAGACAACTAAAACAGAATGACCAAAAAGGAGTGGGGAATGGAGGGGGAAAAGGCGGAGTGATGGTACAGGGAGGTAGAAATATTAGGGAGTGTGGAAGGTGAGACAGACAGTCAATAAATAAATTAATAAATTAATTAAAGACAACAGTAATAAAAAAAGTAGAAGTTCCTTACATGACAATGTTAATTAGGTCTCTGTTACTGTGATCTAGTGTTTCTAGAACTATTCCCAGACCCGTCATTCTTAGGAGGTTGGCACTGATTTGACACTTTTTTTTTTCAAGAATTTTGATTTGGTTAGGAGGCCGAGGATCGCACGCTATTGGTGGACCTCTTTCTGACAATGCACACAGCTTATGGAGCTGGCCTACCAAAGTGACGGGGAGGGGTAGAGTGAATGAGAAACAAACAAACAAACAAACAAACAAACAAAAAGCTCACAGGGTGCAATCCTGGGTGTATCCTTTCTCTACTATCTATCAAACCGCTGAAACAGAACTAATCAGATCACCAAAAAACCCAGTCCGTTAAAACCCACACAACAGGGACACGCTACAACTTGTTTTGCCTCCTCAAACCTTAATTGCAGTGCTTACAACTATCGTAACTGTCTAAACCGTTGATATAGCTATCACTGTTTTTTTGTTATTACGTCATAACGAAAGTAACTTCATATACTCAGGCAAACGTGTACAGCTCAGCCCCATGACTGATAATCATGTAATAAATATACACACAATGACCAAAACATAAAAAAATAATAAAAGAGTTTTTTCTTTTTTTTGAAATTAAATGAAGGTTGTTTAGTTAAAACAAAAAAAGACACAGTGGAACAGGGGAGAACAAAAACAAACATCCAACAGCAAAAACCAAAAAAAAAAAAAAGAAAGAAAAAGAAAAAAAAAAAGGTCCCAACTTTTGTTCTAAAACTTTAAAGTCTGGGTTTCTATAAGAAATCAGTTCTGTTGGCAGCTCTTTGAAAACAAACTAAAAACAATTTTTTTAATATATATATATTTATATATATGTATGCCTATTTTAAAATTATCATCATTATTTACCAACTTGCATTTTCAATAATGATCATTTCCAGAGAAGTGGCTTGTGAAACAGGGCATCCGCAGCCTCAGTACAAGCCACACCCTCGCAGGTTGTTGGCGATGATGATGTCGGTCACAGCGTCAAACACCACCTGGATGTTCCCTGTATCCGTGGCGCAGGTCATGTGACAGTAGATCTCCTTATTGGGTGAGCGATTCTTACTCTCAAACTGTGCTTGGATGTAAGCAGCTGCATCATCATAAGTGTTGGGGCCTGGAGAGAGGGAGAGAGAGAGAGAGAGAGAGAGAGAGGGAGATAGGGGGAGAGAGAGAGAGAGAGAGAGAGGGAGAGACAGAGAGAGAGAGGGGGGGGGATAGGGGGAGAGAGGGAGAGAGAGAGAGAGAGAGAGGGAGGGAGAGAGAGAGAGAGAGAGAGATGTGGATGGGAGGGTTAGGATCAGAGGTGTGGAAGAAAGGAAGTGTATTACAAACAGTGAGAGGAAGAAGAGTGCAATGAAAAACTAAGGAGAACAATAAAAACAGCCAAAAGAGAGCAAAAAAGAATGTAAAACAAGAGAGTAAACAAATTAAAACTGTTAGAACAGAAAAAAGAGCAGAATAGAACGGACAGAGCAGTGTGGAATCAGAATAAACATGACAAATTGTTAAAAAGAAGAGAAACTTAGCAAAATAGCACATCAAGCTTGAGTAACATTTGATCACATCCATCCTCCATCAGGAAATCTCCACGATAGCCTGAGCTGGCACAGAACTATCCCACTCTATAGCAACTGTACAGTCAGAGACTGTGTATTTGTCTGAGATTTCGACTGTTTGACAGCTTAAGCTTAGTCAATTTGGACCTGATTCCACTTTCATTAGCACAATTTATTCCTTCCTCTAGGAGGACCAGAATGTACTGTACATCTGCTGTATTAGCCATTCACTAAGTGAGTGAGTGTGTGTGTGCATGCGTGCATTAGAGAGTGTGTTTGTGTGTGTGTGTGTGTGTCTGTGTGTGTGTGTGTGTGTGTGTGTGTGTGTGTGTGTGTGTGTGTATGTGTGTGTGTGTCTGTGTGTGTGTGTATTAGTGTGTGTTTGTGTGTGTGTATGAATGTGTGTGTGTGCATTAGTGTGTGTCTGTGTGTATTAGTGTGTGTGTGTGTGTGTATGTGTTCGTGTGTGTGTGTGTGTGTGTGTGGGGAGGGGCAGGTTGCAGGGTGCTGCCTGAAGACAGAGCTGCGGACAACTCTCACTGTCTGTTGTTTCCTCATGGTTGCTCATGCGTGGCCAGGCAGATACTACCCTTTTTCACAGAGAGCCTCTGACCGACTGTCTCATCCTGTCAACACCAGTGTGGGTCTGTTTCCTTCTTCCAACTGCCCCCTCCCTTTACGCCCCACGACTCTCCACATCCTGTCTCTCACTCTCTTTCTCCCTCTCTCTCTTTCCTCTTCTCTCCTCTTCTTCTGTTTCTCTCACTCACTCTTTCTCTATCAACGATCATAAAAAGCAATCTGATCTACTGTATCAATTTTCACAATAAGTCTGACATATTCATTTTAGAGTTGTAACTACTATATAGAAACAAACTGTTATTCTGCACCTATGTTTTTATATGGGTAACTATCAATTTGCAGAAGTCCATCATAGCCAGAATGATTCATGCCAGAAACAAATTCTCCACAATTGTTTTTCCTTAAGGAAGAGCTTTTCAATTTTGTACAACTAAGATGCAACTCCAAATGCTACCTTCCATTTCATCACTGTATTGAACAGCACTGAGTAGTGAAAACACTGTCAAAAAAAGGACAACGTTAAGTTATGAGACTGTGTTAAGATAAAATAAATCTAACTTTGCTACAGTAAGACTGTCATGGGGAAAATTAAAGCGAACAGGGAAGTACAGTGGCATTAGCATGAATTATGATTAAATTTGCATTTAAGCGCATCAACACACTGCTGAACTGTCACTTCTTCTGTTTTGAGTGTCTTGCCATGCGAATGATAGCCATCTCCATAGTTAAAAACACTAGCATGTCATGTCAAATCTCTGTGCTATGCTAATATTGTCATTATATAATATTTATCATCTTAACTGTCATTTATCAGAGTTTATTAGAGACACAGATCAGGACTGTGTCCACAAGCAGAAGCACCCAACCTTTTGTTTTTCTGTTTGACCAGTCTGTGATGTTTTCAGTCGTTGAAGTGAGAAACGCTTACTCTAATGTTCTGGAACTTTCTTTTGTAGCCTGCTTTAACTAAGTTAGCGCAGATTGGCGACACCATCAGCTAGGTCAGTCTAAGGTCTGTGCACCGCCATAAACATCATAAAAGTCATTGAAGTTGATGAAGGTCAACATTGTATATGACTTTGAATGTCAGTGAACTCAGAGCAAATTTGCAAGTGTTAATTTCCCGTTGTAACATTTCCTGAGGTTGCACAGAATACATTTCAGAGCTATTTTACATCGTAAATCTCCTCCAATGTTACAAAGACTTGAGAGACGTCGCTATTTTCTGGGGTATTTACTCCGGTGAGTGTTGATTTATATTAGCATTGCAGAAGTGAAGAGTTATATTTATCACTGAAGATTGTATGAAGATTTTTAGAGTTAATTTTACACTGGAGACTTTGCTGTGAATGAAGTTGACATTAGTTAATGAATAATCAACACTGCACTGATTTTTGGGGGGGGGGGGGGGGGGGTTGGAACATGTATAAATTCTGGCTCAGATCTTACCTGTATACTCTGGGAAGCAGATACTCAAAGGCGATTTCTTTATCTTTTCAGCGAACAGGTCTTTTTTGTTGAGGAAGAGAATAATGGAAGTATCAATGAAGAATTTGTTGTTACAGATGGAATCAAACAGCATAAGGGACTCATGCATGCGATTCTGCAGAGGGAGAGAGACAAAACAAAGAATGGAGGGGAAAACAGAAAGATAAAGAGGCAGAAAAAGAAAGATAAAGAGGCAGGGAGAGAGAGAGAGAAAGAGAGAGAGAGAGAGAGAGAGAGAGAGAGAAAGGGGAGATAAGGAAAGGTTAGCATCAGAAAACATAACAGTAGAAGTACTAGAATTTGAGGCATATGGTAGGAGGAGACCCACAAAAGAGAGAGAGAAAGCATTAGTCAAACAAAACCTGCTCTCAGATGATAATGAAGAGCTAGCAGATTGCGTTAACACTGATGTCAAAGTGGAGTCAGAGGCCTTAATGACAGAGGATGGCCCTTAGTGCTGATCCAACATATGCTTGTGTTTTCATTCAGCCTGTAGAGGCCCATGTAAAGACAGTCATAATGCATCACGTTGGTTCAGAGCCTAAGAGTCTCCTCTGACCTTTAACTGCAGCTGTTCCATCAGAACACACTGGCATCTGCCCTACAGTCCCATGATGGCTGAATCAGATGTTACATGTTTGGAGATGAGTTTGTGCACATGCCTGAGTATGTCTACAGTATGACGGAGAGAAATAAGTAACATGTATGATTGGATAATATAAAGATGTTGTGTACTGATCTGGTTTGTGTGTGTGTGTGTGTGTGTGTGTGTATGTAAATTGTAAATGGTTTAGATTCTTATGGGACTGAGAGGACCAAATGTCCTCATAAAAACATAAAGACATTTGTTTGGTCAGTGTTTTAAAAAAGATATTGCTTTACTTACAGTAAAATGGCAATCAAACGCAAGAGCCCACTAGGGTATAACAACAAACTCTCTCTCTCTCTCTCTCTGTGTGTGTGTGTGTGTGGGCAGTCTCAGCCACTCAGGACTCAGTGGACTGAGAAAATGAGAAAAGAAGATAGGGCCATTGCAAAATGACAGAGAGAGAGAAAAGAGAGAGAGAGAGAGAGAGAGAGAGGGAGAGAGAAATAGGTTTCAAGAGGAGAGACACATAAAATGTAAGCAGACATTGGGTTGAATGGGGTATATGTTTTATTGACTGGGTCATATAAATACACATCCATTGTTCAATAAATAATTACAGCAGCGGAACAGGAAAAAAAAACCCAATCAAATAATAATTACAGCAGAAAGACAAAAAAATCAGACTGTCCCTACAACTTAAAGAAAAACTGAACATCACTGCTCCCTGTAGGATTCAAGTGAACTGCTACTTTGAAAGAGAGAGAGAGAGAGACAGTGAGAGAGAGAAAGAGAGGGAGAGAGAGAGGGGGGGAGAGAGAGTGAGAGAGAGAGAAGGAGGGAGTGATGGTGATGGAAACAAGGGATATTTGGGTAAAATAGCAGACATTGCAGTGACAGTTGGCACACACAGATCTGGCACTAATTATTCTTCTGAGCAAATATTTAACCTCCATCTGGACTGACATTTCTCCTGTTGCTGAAACTACCCACTCAAATGTCGCCGCAAGAGGGAAAGAAAAAAAAAATCACAGAATTTTGAATTCACAGATTTGTGTTCACTTTACTAAGGTGAATAGGTTGGCACAGAAGTTTCTTTGGTACTCTCTGTTGAATTATTAAGTTATGTTTTATTTAGGACTGATGTCATACCAGTGCCCCACTTTTAAAAAGAAATGTCTGTTTGAAAGTTGTTGGAGAGTTACTACATATGACATTCAGCATAGCTGGCTCCACTCTTCAGATGTTTCTGAGGGCCTTTAATGAACTGAATCAGGTTTGTTTGAGCAGTGCTGGATCAGACGCCTAAACAGCCTGCTAGCACTCATTATGATGATTGTCTAACACTCACCTAATTCCACCACATATCTGTCACAGTGTTTATCCCCTCTGACTACAGACTGCCTGGCTAGCTCTGAATCTCTGTGGAAACTGGAAACTGGATGAGAGGATGTTGTGTGTGTGTGTGTGTGTGTGTGTGTGTATGACAGGCATTCAGGCATTTTGATGTGAGTGATTTTTATCTTATTGTTGGATTATATATCTTATTCGCCTTCTACCTGCCCCTTGGATAAAGAGTTCTGTCAGAGAAATGATTCCAATCAAATTATGCTACTCACTCCCACTCACACAACAGATGATGTACACAAACACACATGCACATGCCAATGCCCCCACCACTTGCCTGACTCAATTGGAATCCGGGAGGAACAACTATTTGTAGTTCAGTAACAAAATCAAGCCCAGCCACATATCTGTCATGTTGCAATGGACAGACTCAATTACCCATAAGTCTTTTTACCTTGGCCCGGAAATCTCATTACCCATAAGTCTCTAAACTGATGACACTCCATATCCCTCTTTTTGCCTTGGCCCTACAGACCATTAACCATAATTCTCCCCACCATATACACAAACTTTATGGTCTATTTGTCTTTTGGTGAGGCCAGGCTTAAGGCTAGACTCAATAAGAAACTGCTTTCAGCACAGCAGAGGGAGGCTTTTCCCTCTCAGCTGAAATTCAGTCGGGCTGCACCTTTATCAGCCTTATGGAATGAGACGGACAATGGCATGGCATTCCAGCGGGGAATCGGGGAAGCTTTCCAAATCAGACTGTATAAACACACAGCAAAATATCTGTTTGTGGAACTGCAGTGTGACCAGAAGGAGTTCTAGTCTGATCCAACATTCTGCAGCGAAATTACTTCCATAATGTGGCATTTGAGATACATGCGCAGTGCTACAACCTGAAGAAATTGCATAACTCACAACAGCAAGGTATAAATAATTTCCCGAAGAAAAGCTCTGTAATGTACGATATCAGATACATTCAATGTCAGTGGGAAAGCAATGGGGCTGAAACACTATGGATTTTTCGTTTCATTGGCTAATGGAGTTACAGGGTGGAACAGACAGAGACTTGTATGTGACTTGATGGGGTGCAGTGCTGTAACAGCAGACACAGCACAGATTTATCATCATGGAAATGTATGTCCTTTTACACACAAATACACACACACACACACACACACACACACACACTTACAAGTGTACTCAGAAATACTTAAAACCTCAAGCTGCCTCAGTGCTGACAATCCAGCCAATAAAGTCACAGCATGGAGAACCTCTAGAGCATGTAGTGTGCTCTCCAGTCGTACCACAACAAGGTCAAACACTCCAAACCACAAGGTCAATCACTCGAAACCTTACAGAACACATAGAGTTCACTCCCGTCTCTCTTCCATAGGACAGCTGTTACAGTAACATGTCTGCACTGCAGTCTACACAAGGCTGGGTCTTATTTGGCAAATGTGAGCGAGAACATTGTGACATTTTCCTCCCTTCCTCCCTGTAGGTCTGCGTAATGAGCAGTGGAACAGCTGTTTCCTCTATAATTAATCCACAGACACCTCGACACCCTCAGCTTCATACGCACAACAGAGAGAACCTACTTTTCCCTCTGACACACAACCCAAAACACACCTACACCTTTTTTTTTCTGACAGCAAGAAAGGGGGAAAAAACACAAGACTGACGTTCTATCTTCGTAACATATCCACCTCGGAATCCTCCTGATATAATTAGTCTTTATGAATAACATAGCTACACACACACACTTCATGGCGAGGGGCTGTGAAGACATGGCGAGAAAAAGGGGGCTTGGTTATGGCCTTTTTGGGAAATCGAATAAATGGCCGTGGCCAGACCACCAGAGATCAGTAGGATGCTGGCACTGGGATTTAAGTGAGCAAACTGAAACAGATGAAGAGAACATGAAAGATACGGAACTTTCTAGAAAAATCAATCATATCTGTTACACGCACACAACTACCTCTACATTAGACTCACAACTAACTATTTGCACGCTGCTTTCCACTTCAGTGTGTTTCCGCTATTTAAAAGGCAGTAACTGAAAAGATCTTTACAAAAAAGAAAACAATATATTTTCTGAAAAATTATTTACACTACAGACAACTATACACCTGCGACTCAAAATATTTCTCAATGCAGGTAATATGTCACGTGTTTCAAACACACAGTATCAGAATATACAAGGACACGTTTTTTGTTGATAAATTTCACTTAGATTCCAGGTTCAGACTGTGAAATGAGATTATGATACGAGATTAGTTTGTTATTATTTCCAATCCTGTCCAAAAGGTCAAAACCACTGAAATAACTCACCTAAATGATTCTGCACTTTCACAAGCTAACATACACTCATTAGTGTATCTGTCTCTTACAGATGCTAAAACTATGACACATTCATTGTTAAAATGTGCTTAAATATGCTTGCATAATCCAAATGTTTTTTGAATTATTACATTGTTGAATCCAAAATTCAGCAACAACTGAAATTAACTGGCAAGCCTCTGTTAGAAATTTCTGTTGGAATGTTGTTAATAGAATGTTCTGTTGGAATGTTGATGTTGGTGGTTTTGGCAGAATTTCGTTTCTCGTTGCAATGTGATTAAAAAAAACTTGGGTAAAACTTCAGCAGCAATCTTAAGGCATTAGACATTAGCTCTAACACATAATGCCATCTAAATGCCACCCACACTATTACGCTACTTGGAAATACATATAATACAAAGAACAAAAGGTACAATCTGCTGCAGCAGTTTTGTTTTGGTTTTAGTATCATTTTAAACCTAATAGTCTGGGTAGATTTATGCTCGATGGAATTCATGGTATAACTTTGAGAAGAAAGGTTAATGACTGTGACATGTTTAAAGATCATTTTCTAACTATTTCCAGAGTACTTCAGTGTAAATAAGTGCTACATAAGCTCCTTCCGTGGCCTCAATGTCTATACGCACACTGGCACATGAATATCAAACAGGTATATGTATACATCATGGAGAATTCCTCATTACTCGAATACTTCAGCCTTGAATAGCTGACATTTCTATCTGGTTACTGGCTGTGAATTTTTCTAAACTGGGGTAACTATGGCATTTAAGAGGTAACGTATTCCGGGTGAGGTAATGGAGGAAAACATGAATTGATGAATGGAAAAAAGGTGTGAAGGAGGGAGGGGATGAAATGAAATTGGGATTTGAATTTTTATCAAGATTCTGCTCTCTCATTCAGGTCAGCGAGCAGCCATACCCTGCTGCCCAGTGAACGGCACAGAGGGAGAGCATCTACCATCGTTATACTTCAACTGTCACCAGATAATCAATATTTGAGCTCGGGCCTTCCCTTTTCCCTCTGATGACTGAGAAAAAAAAAAAATTTGTGAGAACTACAGCTGAGAGAAAGCAAGAGCTAGCTCTCTGGCTAAAGTTGGGCGTGTTTGAGAGATTAGCTGTTCTGACAAGAGGAGGGCACTGAGAGAGGAGTGTGAGGACTTCCAGGGTTAGAGAGGTCGCTGTCCAAAGAGAGAGAGACAGACATCTGTATCTGCTAAAGCCTGTTTATCTAAGAACAGAACTGTTGTTATTCCGTTGAGGGGAGTCTCAGTACAGGCCACAGAAACGGAGGTTGTTAGCGATGATAACGTCAGTGACGGCGTCAAACACAAACTGGATGTTGTTGGTGTCTGTGGCGCAGGTGGTGTGGGCGTATATCTGCTTGTGGAGAGACTCGTTTTTACTCTCATACTGGGACTGAATGTAGGCCACACCTTCCATGAACGAGTCCGGACCTGGAGAACAGGATGGGGTGAGGATGAAAGGAAGAGGTGAAAAGGGAGAGGTGTCGAAAAAATAAAGGGTCAGAGGAGATGGAATAAGTGAAGGAGTACGAGCCAGTAGAGATGATGGTCCAGATAAAAGAAAAAAGAAAAGAAAAAAGGTCAGAAAGAGTGAAGATGGGGGGAAAGATCAACAGAAAAAAAGATGATGTGAAATAAAAACTGGAATATGAAGCAGTGTAGACTATGATGTTTGATATTTCATAGTGCAGATATAATCTAATACTTGGTGGTTATGATCACTGGGCTATCTGAAGGGATTATGGAGAATAAAGGCTGTGTAACAGAGACTGAAACTGAGGCTGGCCAGACGGCTTGGCTGCTCTCTCTATAAGTCGTAAGATGAAAACATGGAGCCTGTCCAGGTAACGGATTAGTAATCGTCAAAAGCGCGTGTGAGAAAGACAGAGAAAATTAACAGGATCATTTTTTCTCACAGATTCACGCTGCTAATTGCTCCTCTCTGAGCTTTTCCACATTCCTGTTCATAGCTCTGCTTTCTCTTCCCTCATATTTGATCTTTGATCTCTCTGCATTCTTTTCCTCTCTCACATCTGGAGTCCTGCTGGGATCTGAGGACCTCTTTAAAGGAGAGTGGGGGGAATTATTTACCTGGGTACTCTGGGAAGCAGATACTTAGAGGTGATTTCTTTATTTTCGCCTCAAAAATGTCCTTCTTGTTGAGAAAAAGAATGATGGATGTGTTTGTGAACCATTTGTTGTTACAGATACTGTCGAACAGCTTCAAGGATTCATGCATTCGGTTCTGTGGAATTTAAAGATAAAACAAAAAACAAAAAAAACAGTTAGTTTGTTGTAATCTCTCTGCACAAATCAAATATGTGCAGAAAAAAAGATGCATAGAAAGTAAACAGTTACATGCTCAAAGTTGCACTTATATAAATTGAAACAGAAGCAGAAAAACAACAGAAGGAGAAAACCAAGAGGACAGAAAATTGAAAGAACGGAAAAGAAAAAGCAAAAGAAAAAAAATAAATCTCCTCTTGTCTGAGGATGTATTACCCTAATAGAGCTATGTCAAAAGCACAGCTGCTAAATATGACGTTATAATGCAATCTGTTGGTCAGGCCGAATGCATGGGTCATAATGTTGTTAATATGATATATGTGACAATTGGGGACTCTTAAGAAAGCTTATGGCAGCCTAAAGACCATTCACAAACTGTTATATCATGGGCAGTAGCTGTTGTTTTCAGTTTCCAATGGTTTATTAAAAATGTTTTGTTTTTTTAAATTTCCGGTTAATTTGTTTAATGGTGGGCAGTTAGTGGAGAGTTGAAAGCAGTCACTCTCTTTCACGCGTATGAGGAGACTGTTGTTATGACCTCAACAGCAGTGTAGAGTGGACAGAGAAGAGCGACACAGACTTATTTCAGCCAATCGCATTTGATTTGACAGGGTGGACAGTAATTGTGAGCAAATCAAAACAATGATTCAATTGAATTTGAAATCAGATTGTAAGTGAGAAACGCAAATGCAGATTTACAGTGGACAGACATACAAGCACAAAGACACACAAACATACACACAAAAACACACACACGCACACACACACGCACTCTGACAATATATGAACAAACACTCATCCATCTGCTCTCTTTCTCCCTCCTTCAGTCTCTCTCTCTCTCAAACACACACTCACACACACACACACACACACACATTTAGACAAACACACATAAACACACATACACACACACACAAATACACGCAAGAAAAGGGAGTGCTGCCTTCAACTCTTGTCATTGGCCACAGTGACTGGGCTTTCCTTAGCCATGGGTTTTCATACCTGTGTAAATGTTTGGTGGGCGGGCCGTCAGCAGGGTCAGGTGGATATTTAGCGATTGACGATTGGTTAGAGAGGACAGCCGGTGATGAGAGATGACAGGAGAGTAGCTGAGACGGTGGAGGAAGAGACGAGAGGCGCTGGAGCTCAGCAGGAGCAGCCGAGCAGAGCTGGACATGCACCGGAGCCCAACTCACCTCATACACATACACACACACACACACACACCCACCCATCCTCACACACATATTAATATGCGCGCGCACTGACACATACACGAGTAAGCAGGCATAAACGCACACGCACACACACAAATGCGCACACACACACACACACACACACCTGCGTGCGCACACACACACACACACACACACGCGTGTGCTGTCCGTCAGCGAAGAAAGATTGTTGAGCAGATGTTGCAGAGCTCTCTGTGTTTCAGAGTTGGAGATTAAGAAGAGGAATGGATCTGGAGAACCATTACTCACCGCTGTGGTCTCACTGGGAAATCAGTGTCCCATATAGCAAATATATATGCATTTTCCACACACAGGTAGCATAGCTGCATTGTACTTAGTACACTGTGCTTACTCCTAAACAACACGTTAAATAGCAATGCATAAAAAACAGAATGTCCTTGCTACAACTGCACAAATGCATATATATTTGAGACACAGTACACAGTGGGACCATGCATTTTTGAGTAGGTGTGTGACAGTTTGTGTGTGTGTGTCCAAAGGAACAGAGAAAGAGAGAGAGAGAGACAGAATAACTGTCTAAAATACCGCAAGATTTAGAGAGTAAAGTAAAGAGAGCAAAAGAATAACAAAGAGAGGAAACTTAAGTGTTTTGTAAGTGTGAGTGCGTATCCCCATCTGTGCGTGTGCGTGTGTGTCCCCCTGTTGTGTGTGGACCTCAACACAACCAATGAATGCACCGTGCAATAGTTTTCCAGAATGATGACACCTGGCTGTTATTATATCGACACATCACTCAAGTCAACCTGCCTTACAGATAACAGATAGCAGCAAGCTACGTTAAGCCCTACTCTCCCCATTACATCAACCCCCCACAACAATACTCTCTGATTCCCCTGCCTCAGGACTTCTGTTTTACTGATAAAGTGATGATGAAGCTTTTCATCAGAGTGAATGAATGAGTCACAGTGAGAGAGAGGGAGCAGAGGGAGAGAGAGAGAGAAAGAGAGAGAGAGAGAGTGTGTGTGTGTGTGTGTGTGCGTGCTTGTGTGTGAGATAAAGGCTGTTACAGAGCTCATGGGGACGTCATGTCTCACAGTAAAAGTATACAGAGAAGCTGAACCTGAGTGGACGTTGTGCATGTCCCTGCAGACAGAGCCAGCTCGTCGCATAGGCAGTATAGGCAAATGCTAGTGGCGCCATCCATCCATCGGGGCGCCCAAATTGAGGGAAGAAGAACAATTTTTACTAGTGCTACTTTCTCTATGTCATGACAAGCTGACAACTTCGATCACAGGGTGCCGCAAAATTTCGCGCTCTAGAATTTTTTATGACGACAACCCTCATCATTAACACAGTCATTGGACCGCAGCCGTAACGAATCAGTAGCCCGTCTTGTCCGTGTGATCGGTCTAGACCTGGCTGTAACTTCAAAAATATGTCTATAATACAGCAGGTACCTATCAAATGACAAAACAAAGACAACTGACAACAAAGACACATTTTCGTGTCTTGTACACTGGTATGCATATTTTTTACCATTGTTTTGGCACATCCCAATGCGCTGCATATGTTGCATACCCCCTTCCTGCGCCTCTGAATGCAAAAGTATATATATCATGTTAAAAAGACCAAAGCCCTCTGGTGCCCAGGGAAAAAAAAGAAATAGAAGAAGAGAAGAGGAGGAAAAATGGGAGAAAGACAGAGGTAATATGATGAATGAATAGTTTATTGCGTAGTAGAACTGCATAGTAGTTACCGCTGGAGCAGAGTGTTACTAGCTTCCTTTGGACGATAGCAACCTTCGCTAATTTAATAAATAGCTAGAGTTAACATCAGCTACTCTTATCTTAAATTCATTAGGGAAAGTTGGAAAGACCATTCAGGTGTTTGGGGGATAACCTTCAACATAATTTTGAGAAATACTCTTTCTCTTTTAAGTGTGTTGCACAAACAATCCACTGTCTGCCTCAAGAAACCAGACATGCATTTTTATTGACATCTTGGTCAAGTTAGCCAACGTTAGCCCTGCTTGTAATAGTCAAATAAATGCTTTTCCTGTTCCATCCCCTTTTGTAATTGATAGTTGTAAGCCTTTGCATTTTCATTATTGACTAGTCTTATTTGTACAGCAAACAGCATGCATCATGTGAGAGAACTGCTCACTGAATACATGTTTGGTGCATGAATGCTAGGTGTAATTACTCTTGCTGTTTGTGTTTAGTATGTTATAGGCTAAACAGTAATGTGGCTTAGCAGTTTCTGTGTGAGTTTATGAACACAATGATTGGTGGAATTGGGTGTGCGATGCAAGGGGCACCGGCTAAAATCTTGCCTAGGGCACCAAACTGGTCAGGGCCGGCTCTGCCATGGTATATTAAAACACTTTTTAAACATGAATATGTCTGTTTCTGTGAAATCATTAATTGCAAACCTATGTCTTTGTCATGGTGAGGTTTAGGGGTACGGTTAGGGTATGAAACATATGAAACTTGTTATGGTAATATGGAAGTTAATGGAAATTCCCCTTAACTGGTGTAAGAAAACCAGGTAATATGGAAGTTAATGGAAATTCCCCTTAACTGGTATAAGAAAACCAGGTAAATGCGTGTTTTTGTGTGTATGTGTGTGTGTCTGTCTATGTGTGAGAGAGAGAGATTCTATATTTTTGCTTTAATCCCTCTTGGTCAATAGTTTTTTTCCTGCTAGCCCTGGCACTGCCTCAGTGCACAGAAAGATCCATCAACCACCAGTAACACTGAGACCAATCAACATATTTTTACCTTTGAGAACACTAATGCTGATGTAGGTAGAGCTTGTGGTTGACGAACGGTTGTTAGCCACAGAGGGATGAGAAAAAAAACCCCAACAAAAAACGGGAGAAGTGCTGTTTCTCCACCAGAGGAGAAGAAAAGTATGTGACTAAGGACTGGCCTTGACAAAATGGTTGCACACTGCCACAGTAAATGTCTGGTTTCTAACAAAATAACGTGAAATTGTTCACACATTTCAACGTCTTATTAGAGAACTAACTGTCCTCTAACAGATTAAAATATGCATGTAAGAAAAGGGACCAAACACAGATTGTGGATGTGTTCTGTAGTGTAGAGTTCTAAGGATGGGTGGTGTCTGGTCTATAACATACAAAGAGTACCCTCATGAATCGATTTTCCCCTAAAAGAGTTAAATATTTCAGCTTATTTAATGCAACCTCTACTACATTTTCATCTGAGCGGTGTTTTGGACAGAAAATAATAGTCTAATTTAGTTTTCCCTTGTTTTTTGTTTTTTTTGGTCACTTGAATTCAGAGTGATATGAAAGTTTTGTGTGCATGTCAGCATGTAAAATCAGACAACAATCTGAACAATACAAATATATACCAATCAATACTGCTGATGTGTGTGAGAGAGACATTGAGAGAGGTTGTTCATGGGTCTGTGAGTGCAAGGGAAATAGAGGGAAACAGAGGGAGACAAAAGGAGAGAGAGAGAGAGAAAGAGAGAGAGAGAGAGAGAGAGAGAAAGAGAGAGAGAGAGAGAAAGTAAGCACATGTTTGTGTGTGTGGCTGTATGTCTATGCGTGTGTGTACAACACACAGTACTCACCGTGGTCTCGTCTTCATGCAGGACCTGGTCATATCCACTCAGAGCCACACAAAAGATAATGGCTGTCACGTCCTCAAAGCAATGGATCCATTTCTTCCTCTCCGACCTCTGACCTCCCACATCAAACAGCCTGAGAGAGAGAGAGCGGGTCACACCGAGGTTACACTCCAACAATCAGGAAAAAGTCAAATTTCACAGTGCCACATCACAAAGCATACTGTCTGCTTGGTCAGTACAGTCCTCTTGGTTTCAGCTTTCACCAAGCCCTGAATGCTTCTAAGATCTATTTTCCAAAAAAGACACCAGCCCTTAACAGAAAGACAAAGAGATAAACAAGCAATGTTTGAACGCTGTCATCTCTTCTCCACTAGAGAAGTTAAAAAGTTAATCTGACCCCCCAAATAAATTGTCACTTTTTGACACACAATTGAGTCTATTCAGTTATACTTGATCACTTGACCAAGTTTTGGTCTTCAATTTTCTTGATGTAGGTCTAATCGGTTTCCTCAAATTTTTTTTTTTTGACCCAATCAAACTTACTCAGGTTTACAACACACACCAATCTACCAATCTGCGCACCAATATGTCTGAAGTTGTGGAGACTCACATATTTGTTTTAGCCCGGTGCTAAACCACCTGACTGAACGGGTCTGCCGGTCACCTAGGCCAGGCTAAGGCCAATGGGTTCCCACAGAGACTGGGGTTGAGGAAGAGCGGCCCAAGTGTGTCTGCTCTGGTTCTAATGAATGTAATACGAGTCCTGCAGTGGATTTCTTCTGTGTGCTGTCACACTGGGGGAGATTAGAAGCTGCCATAGCATCTGCCCCAGCTCTACAGGGAAAGGGCGCTGTCACGCTTTTTACATAATTAACACTTTTATTTTAGTCGAGGCTTTTTCAGGCTCTATCAGCTAAAGGAAGGGTGTTAAAAAAGACACCGCGAACAGGGGAGACAGAAGAGAGAGAGACAGAGAGGGAGTAAGAGTAAGACAGAAAGACAGAAAGAAAGAAAGAAAGAAAGAAAGAAAGAAAGAAAGAAAGAAAGAAAGAAAGAAAGTGTAACCACAAGACAAGATACGGTAAAATAGTCAGTATTCTTGTGTGTGTATGTGTGAGTGGGAGCGAGAGAGAGAAAGAGGCAGAAAGAGAGAGAGAGAGAGAGAAATATTATCCCCTGCACTTAGAAATTATACGTGGAAAAAATCAGGTTATCATAATTCTATATATGATGAGTGTTACTAAAGATGAACATCTTTATTCAGTAATGTAGTGTTGGGCTGTGGGTGGTAATGGATGCTTGAGAAATCAGGGCCCAATGTTTTATGTGTCTGATCTAGGATCAGCACTCTCTGGTCTATATAACTGTATATAGGACATAAGGGTTGGATATAAAGATTGGAAGGATGTATACAAGGATTACAAAAGACAATAAACTGATCCTAGATCAGCAGGCTCATTCTGGGGAATTTGGTGGATAAAAAAAGCTCATGGACTCTCACCTGAAGTGCAGGTTCTTGAAGGTGAAGTGGGTTTCTACAATCCCGGTGGTCTTCACTCGAGTTCTCAGAATGTCTTGCTCTGTGGGCTGGTAATCTGCAGCGCCGATCCGATCTAAACTGTCTAGGTAGCTGGAGCGGAGGAGGGGGGTGGAGAAGGAGAAGAAGAGTAATGAAGTCTATGAATCTACCTCAGCTGAAGTTGTTTGGACAGTGAGGGAGAGAAGGAAAGGCAGAGAGCTGAGTCAAGGTCTACCTGAATCTGTCTGAATGAGTCATTTAAGAAAAGACAGAGATTAAGAGAGAGAGAAAGAAAGTCACTGCTGAGTCCTTGTTTATATAAACCTTTCATGCAGCAATAACAGCATAAAACAGCTTCATAAATGTCTCAGAAACTCAAATTAAACTCCATAACAGTTACACACCTGTCTGTGTAAAAAAAAAAAAAAAAAAAAACCTGGAAAAATGATCGAAAGTTAATCCGGCTGAGATAGTCTCCCAGACTTTATTTTGGCTACAATGACAGAGGGCATTTAAAAACACGGTGAAAATCCCTAAGCAAGACCCATCGCAGACCATATCTGTCACAAAACCAATAGTCTGGACTCAGCTTTGATGAGAACTACTGCTTTTCCATTGCTCAAAACACTGTACATGGCTGCTTTTAACCATAGTTTGTGTGCATGTATGAGTGCGTGTATGTGCATGTGCATGTGCGTGTGTGTGCATGTGTGTGTTTGAAAGAGAGAGAGAGAGAAGGAGAGAGAGAGAGAGAGAGACAGATGGTGTGTTGAGAGAGGTTTGAAGTGCCATGTTATTGTACCCCATGGACCACAGAGAGGCTTCTGAAGCAATCAGTTGCTGTTGGTTGACTCTTAAGACTAAAAGCACTATGTAATCATCCACAGGGTGAGGGAGGTCCAGGTGGAGAAGCCAGTGAACTGTTCACACACCTGATGCCAATCCCAGCACACTCAAACACAACCCTCATGGTTGTTGTGATCATGCACTTCTTTATCCGGCGGCAGGAAAACACCAGAAATGTTTCGGGCGCTACTTTCTAAACTGTAAGATGTTACATAAGATTATCATTAAAACATAGCTATCAACATTTTTTAGTTGTGTGCTCAAAATTGTCAGCTAATTTTAATGGAAAAACAAGGTACCTGTCTCACACAACCATATGAAACACTTAACTCAAATATTCCTGTTCTCTTCTGAAGAAACAGTGGTGAAACCTAGCTGCCAAACATTTTGAAATAAAATTCAAGCCAGCACCCAAATGCAACTTGATGTGTTTACCAATAAAAATTCTAGGTATTGAAAAGTCTAATGCTCCCACTGACATGAAGTATAAAAGATGATTCTAATTCTCACTAACCATCTATGTAACTATTACTGAAACTCAATGTGACTTGAACCACAAAAAAAGATACAATCAAAACATACAATTAAAAATTATATCATTAAAGTACTGGAACATACACACCCTTGTCTCTCTCTTTCTTTCTTTCTGTCTGTGTGTCTGTGTGAGTGTTGTGTAAGGGGCAGATGAGGGGTGTGAGTGTGTGTGGGTGTGTGTGTGTGTGTGTGGGGGGGGGGGGGGGGGGGGGGGATTGTCTGTTGCAGTGCTGTGTGATCATGTCTGACACGGTTTTACCATCTCTGGCCAGTGCCATTTCCCCTCACAGTATAAACATCCATCTGACGCCTGATAACTTCATCACACACCCCCTCCTCCAATCCTCCCCCCTTCTGTCACATATGGCCTGACAGATGCAAACACACATTTCACTGCAGCCTACCTGACAATATATGACTGTCATTTTGTTGTTAAAAAAAAAATCATTAATAAACCATCAACAACGCCCTGTGTGTTTTATGCAAATGTGAGGCATCTCAAGCCAAGCTCTCACAGTTCCAGTGGCACCGTGCCCAACTCCATTGCAGCTCATTAGCTGTTGATGCCTGAAGACTTTGGTCGCAGACACAGGCTGTTAATGATAGGGCAGAAGACTGACGTGGAGAGAAAGAGAGAGTTAAAGAGAGAGAGAGAGAGAGAGGTGAGCAGAAGGAGAGCATTTTGAGGTTAATATCAATGTACCGCAGACTGTTTCTCAAGTGAACTTCGAAAAGGGACTTTAACTCTTACGACCCCCTCCCCCCACCACCACCACCACCCCCCAATCCAAAGAAAGAATTTCAAACAATCTGCAATACCTCTCTCTAACTCCAGGAGGTGCTATTGCTGCAAGTCAGGTTCACTGGCATATAAGAATGTTAATGCAGATGGATCCCACACCCTCAGGGCTGCCACAGGCAATGCAGCCCATTCACATTCACTCAAGTCAGCAAGTGGCTGATACCTACGTTTGACCTCTCCTCATGGACATGTAGAAGGCCAAAACAGAGGACAGACACCATGAGAGAAGTCCCTCCCTATTGGACATGCTTCGGTTCATTCCTCAGCAGCTCTCTCTCTCTCTCTCTCTCTCTTTTCTGGTTCTGGTTCATTCATGCACGCTCTCTCTCCCTCTCTTTTTCAGTTTATTACGCGTTCAGTCTCCCTTGACTTACTGTTTATGAACAAATGGGAAACAAATGAAAATTTGGATTTCCGTTAGGTATGGAGAAGATTTCCATGAAGGTTTTCCAAACAGTGAGCTGTCTGATTAGAAGTTTTCTTAAATATACAATGGGTCTTTCCTGCCTAGAAATAAAGTGAATGCAATATGTCACATCCGACAGGGCTGAGGTGAAAGCACCATGAAATATGGATTAATGTTGAAACAAAACTGAAAACCTGGAGGAGGTCACTAGGTGATCCCTATATTTCATGTATGTGTTTGTGTGTGTGTGTGTATGTCTGTGCCCACATGTTTTGCTACAAGGTACAAGGTTAAGAAATGGTGTTAGATGGTCTGAGAGCATTCTGTAGTATGTAAACCTGCCCCCCCCCCCCAGAAAAAAAAACAAAAGTGAAAGGTTTTGATAAATGGAGCTGGGTTGACTGTGGAGAAGTCTGTGTCACTCTGGGTCTACTGTAGAGGAGGGAAGAGGGTGATGCAGGCTGCTCACTCTTTTATTTGGGGAGGCTTATATCTCTCTGACATTCAGGCAAGTTGCCAGGTCCACCCCTCACACATATACCCTTCCCTCTCTCTTCCTCTCGTGCTCTCTCTCTCTTTCCCTCTTTCCCTCTCCATATCTCTCTCTCTCTCTCTCTCTCTCACTCCTCTCTGTCTCTCACTGCTGCTGCTGCTTGAGTGCTCTGCCCGGCAACACCTCTCAGCACCCAGCCTCCTGTCTGCAGCCTCCCATACCACCACCGTCTGGAGCAACACAGCCAGAGAGACACAGAGAGAGAGAGAAAGAGAGAGAGAGAGAGAGAGAGAGAGATGAGAACAAGAAAAAAGAAAAAGTGAGTGAACAAAGGAACGGAGATGAAAGGATAAAAGACTAGATTAAGAGAAAACAGGCATAGAAGTGATGGCAACAGTAAGGTAGAGAAAATGACTGCAGAGAGAGAGGGATAGAGAATGATTGAGTATGACAGAGAAAAAAAAAGGAGTGAATGTGAGAATTTAAATGCACACTGAAATAAGCAGAAAGCAGATTAGAGATGACAGAACAGAGGAAAAAAGGGGGAAAAAAAAGAAATGGTAGAGAGGATGACATGGATGACAACTTGAGAGGGACAGGAGGAGAGAGAAAGAAAGAGAGAGAGGGAGAATAAATGAGCGAAAGAGAACAGAAGAGGAAAGACGAGGAGAAAGGAGGCTGGAGGGCACAGAGGAGGAAGGCATATGACAGATGAGGAGAAGAAGGGAGAGAGAGAGAGGGGGAGAGAGAGAGAGAGAGAGAGAGAAGAAAAGGATGGAAAGGGAAGTGGAGTAAGGGAGGTGTCATTGATACCTTCGATAAGGGGTGGAAAAGCTATCCAGAGGATAAACAATGACAGTGCTCAGGGCTGAGAGCCAATCAAATCCTGTTAGAACACCCTGCGTCTGGAACACTCTCCTAATGCACAACATCCCACTGCATCGTGGGCCTTGTGTGTGGGGTGGCCCAGCTCCATCACGGGACCCATCAATTCCCATTGCTACTTGGAAAATTACCTATTGTATGCACATCCTTTTAGATGTTTTAGATCCTTTTAGAGGTTCTGAATGAGTAAAGGCATACAAAGGACATAGAAAATAAATCTAGATATCTACCTCTAATCTGGAACAACAGACAGAGTTCCATTCTAGAAGATTCTAAAAACATAAATTCATCTGATAATCAGGTGAGAGTTAATAAAAATAACTTGGCCTGTGAACAAAGCAGGACAAGCAAACTCAAGTAACACATGATTGTCATCTACCATCTCACATTAAAGACCATTTTCAGGAATGTTCCAGGATGTGGGCTTCCCTCAAACCATCCACAAATACTCTTCTCAACCACACAGTATATGGTAAAAATGGAGTCCATTCAATCACATTCAAATTCACAATGCACTGGGCCTTAGGGTTCAGAAAGTCATCTTTATTGTCAAGCCCATATACTGAGGTCCTCACTTGTACCGTGTGTGTTTTTCTGTGTTACTGGCCAGGGGGCAAGTACAGATTAAGATCCATTATAAATCCCTATTCTTGGAGAGAAGAGGTTGTGTTACAGTGACAGGTCATTAATGTTAGGATATACTGTTGGTTTTGTCATGCAAAAGCCAGTCATCCATGTCCTGAGGATGCGAATAAATGCAAAGCCAAAGTAAAGGGACATGTGGCCCATTGTGACTAAATGGGTCACCAAATGAAGACCATCGGGATTCACGTAGTATACATCACAAAGGACACATCCTCGATCAGAGAAAGTTGAAGATGTGTGTGTGTGTGTGTGTCTAAGGACGTATGCACTATAACTAACAACAGGTCAACCAGACCACTGTGTACCAAATAAGTCCTAAAGCTCGGGCAATAACATACATTCATTATGTCATTATTACAATATAATACAGTCTGAGCTGATCAAAGACCATAATCAAACGTAAAGCCCTGAAATATACGATATTAGCACTGACATTAATCTCGTGTGAATGACTTGTCCATTCCAAGAATTATTTCCCCTCATCTGGGTGAATGTGCTTTGTTTTTAATCCCTTGGCAAGACTCGTTCACATAGCACGGACAGTAACGAGGAGAGCAAATAGCTGTCGCATCCAAGGCGCGATCCAGACAGCTCAGCAAGGACTGCGTGAGCTGTTTTGTTTTGTACATACTCAAGTCTCATATGACTTTCAAATAACACCACCAATCGAGACGCATGGTCAGGAATGTTTGATGTTCACCTTTGATTATTCACGTCGCGTAAAGCAGGAGAACGGACGAGGAGGCTAGAGAGCTGAAGAAGAGCCTGTTTCGTGAATTAGCTGGGTCTGGCTGACCCGATACAGACGGATCCTTTTTTGGCAGCTGGAGAATCGAGCTCTACTCTTTCCGTTTTGCTGTTGTCTCTGCTTATCAACAGAATCTCAACAACCATTTTTGAGAAGCCAGTAATTTGTCTCTGTCCAAACACTAGCTTCCACAAGGACAAGCATGTAGGCTATTAAAATAAACTACAGCGCAAGACCCATAAATATCGCTGACTACTAACTTTTGCTGTTTTCATAAACACACACATGCAAAATGACTGGATGTTTTTCTTGCAGGTATACACTTTTTTCCTTTTCTGACAAGGACACCAGAGCCTCTCGTATAAAGGAAATGGTGTTGTATAAAGAATTAATGAAATGCTGAGATTAGCAGGACTTAAATAAATTAAAGACAACAGACACAGTCAAACACTATTTGATGACACTTCACAAAGACAAATTAGAAATTAATTAAGATTTCAGCTAAAAATATACATGGTAAATACGGCAATTTTACAACTCTGAATATAACCTTTATATGTTCAGTTTTCTGATGGACTATTGAGTAAGTGAATTAAGGCTGCATGCCAGTCAAATGAGTCATTTCCATGCCGTTCCTGTAGAGGGCGATACTTACTATTGGGCGGAGTCGTTAAGCTGGTACTCGCGGGCACGGCTGAAACACTCCTGGATACCAGAGTCAGACCATAGACGAATCATAGCACTCAGGAGCTCAGGGGAGTAAGGCTCAGTGTCCTCCATACGACTCACCACATCACACACCATCTTAGCATCCGCCTGCAAATGAGAAAACACACACACACACGTATGTTACACTACGCATTTCTGTCCTCCTATTTCCCTTTCTCTCTCTCTCTCTCTCTCTCTCTCACAGACAGATGCACACACACACACATATGCACACACACATAAAGAATAACAGCATATGTCAAGCGACAGAGAGGTAACTCAGTACATATGTGATCAATATCCTGATATTGATTTCACTCTGTAATGTGATTCCAAACCACTTTCACAAAATATATTTACAATACATATATAGCATCAAAGACACCGTTTGACCGTCCACTAAATGGAGAGAGTGAGTTAACATTCATATTTCTTACTCAAGGTTTTTAGATATATCTTAATAGCAAACCTTGCTTGTGTTTTGTCTAAACTAAGCTTAAGTGGAATTGAAACAGCTCCACATATACAGAGTCCACTCTCTCAGCCATTGAAAAACTGTACCCAGTAAAGGCATATATCATAGAACAGGTCCCAGGACACAAAGCCAAAAGGGGAGCTCCCGTGTGGTTACAATATTACTCTTATTACTCAGTTAACCCCCCCCCAAGCCCCCCCCCCCCCCATACACACACGCACACGCACACGCACACGCACACATATATATGTAAAATCAGTGTGAATGTTTAGTGAAGGCTTTGACTTTTTTCCAGAAAGCCTAAAATCAAAGTAAAACGCTTCCTACAAGGTACGAGGATCTCTCTCTCTCTCGCTAATCTTGAGCCAGTTTTCTCTGTGTCTTTAAGGTCTGTGTGTGAGATGTGTGATTCAATGGTGAAGGCACATATCCATAACAGTACACAGTGTGTGTAACTGAAGTCCATCCACACTTGACCCCCCTACACCTGCCCCAGGTGACTGCTGCCCCCTCCACCTGCCTCTCACTGCCCCAGGTGATTCACAGCACAGAAAACGAAAGGTCAGCAGTGGGCGTGGCAGAAATGCTGAGTACATTTTATCTCTTATACTCTCTCTCTCTCTCTCTACTGGACTAAAGCTGATCACCACAGAGGCACTGATAATGCAGCACACACACACACACACACACACACAGTCAAATATCCAGAGATGGGAGGCATGGGCAAAGGAAAAGAAAAAATCACTGGCACTATCTTCCTTGCAATTCACAAATTCAGCAGTTCACTTCCTGTCCCCCACCCCCAACTTCTCATCTCCCACACTTCCTCATCACCTTAAACAATCCATCAGTCCCTCACTTGACCCTTCATATCACTTCCCTTGGCCTTTGTCTCTGTTTCTCTGAAGCCCAATGCACTGGAAAGAGTGATCAGCTCTTCCAGTAAAATCTGAATAGACTCTGTCTTCTGTGAAATGACAAAGATGTCACTTCAAAAGCCAAAAAAAAAAAAAAAGAGGAAGAAGAAAGAGCGTGAGAAATAGACGAGGAAGGAGGGGCTTTGAAAGAGTGAAAGTGAAAGAGACAGGGGGTAACCCGCAGTGAGAAAAGCAAGTTATGTGAAGAGATGGGGGAAATCAGTGGGAGAAGTGGGTGTCCTCAACTCTCTCCATTGTTCTTTAGGAGAAAGAGTGTAGTGTTCACATTTTGTGGAGAGGGGGCCAGCAGGCTCTGTGTGTGTGTGTGCGTGTGTGTGTGTATGTGTGTTTGCAAGGGCTTAACATAATTGATTGGATAACATTAGATGCAGCAATAACCCATTTAACTTCAGTACAAAAAAACTAAGCACTAGTCCCAGTAATTGTATGTTTGGCCACTGCGTTTATAATTGCTAAGGTCTCTCCTGAGGACAACAGAAACAGCAGACGATGGATTTTCTGAGACAGGGCTCTTCAATGCACTGATATTCTAGTCATCTCCATGGCGATGGTAGGAGTCAGTGCATAAGCAACAGGGAGAAATGTGATTGGCTGACAGGGGCTCCCTCTTCTCCTCCCCTGGTGAGATTGACCTTTGAGAGCAGGTCTTCTGAACTCAGCAGGATGGAATCTTCCGGAAAACCCGTTCAGACCAACGCCCTCTCCACAAAACTCACTCTCAAACCTGCCTGAGGAGGCTCTCTATGATTAATGAATATACATAAAAATAATAATTTTTCCTTATATACCATGCTTGGCTTATATAGTGTGGGTGAGCGTAGCCTTTCCTTGAATCCATTTGGTTATATAAACAAGTAGTACTAAACATGCAACGGCACAGAATGGTTTGGGTAATTCTATCGTCATGACTTGGGTAATTCTCCTTCCTGCTCTTTTTTTTACTTTTTTTGCTGAGGAGGTGGGGGGCTGGGGGTTGGTACAGAGGGGCATGTGCATCTGGGAAGTTACTGCCTATTGAAATTGGATCAGTTACATCGAAGCACACATAACAGCTATTCATTACCTTCATACCGTCAAAGAAGAGAATTAAGCAATCTTAATCAGCATTCATTCATTACAGATGAGGGAGTTACACAAGGAGAAATCCAAACCTGCTGGGATTTCAATTTCAAATGAGTCTCAGTCATGAATGCTTGACACACATCCCAACATATACATTCACACTTAAAATGCACATTCACAGAGTGAATTTTAAATTATAAGTTGTTCAAATCTTAGTGAAAAAACATTGTACTTAGGGTGCTTCTTGGGTGTCAGGTTGATAAATTAGAGGTTAAAATAAACAATCCAATGCACTTACACAATAATTGTGATTAGAAAAAAGTCTGTTTTTTTTCATCCTCAGACATTTAATAGTAAAATCTGAATCCATGAAATAAAATACTTTTTTGTTTTAACAATAAGCCCTTCACAAAATACTTCTACTTCTGCGTTGGATCTTCAGAAACTTTTGTTCTGCAGAAATATCAGAATCAGGGACTTTTGGATCTAATGGTGCAATAGTTGACTGTAAGATGTGAATGCCCTGCTGTTCAGCGCCTCATCGGTCATACAGAATGGCTCCACATTGATAGCTATAGCAGTAGCCAGCTTTTCTTACTAATTAGGGTCCAGGCCGTGACAGATGGTCCGCTGCCAGTCGAGACGTATGGACCCTGAGTTAGTTTTTTGGTATCACAATGTCCCCTAAGCTTGAGAGCCTGATCTCAATTCTCCTAACGAGGATTAGGAATTACAAATCTTCTGGTTATTGTCATAGAGCTAATCCTTATTAACACTCGCAAAGCTGACAAGCTTCCATGACAGTCCTCGTTCTGGGGGGAACGCTATGATCATGTCATCTTTTTGGGACAGACCTTTTGATCCGTTTGCTCCCGAATGTGGGACTAAGAGAATGGAGGAAGTTTGACAGCTCTTTACCACAACGTTTTCTTATCTCTTAATGTTAAGAGACCAAAAAAAAAAAAAAACTGAACTGAGGACTGAATAAAGAGATCTTGTGGGATGCTGATGATTAGAAAAAAAAACGTTCAGGGGGTAAATGAGTCCTCCCCATAGCACAAGTGACTGTGGATCCACGGAAGTGGCTCTTCTCTTCAGTTCAGTGTGGAAACTGTGCAGGCTATAATTATGGGACTGGATGGCACGCGAGCAGGTCGCGACCATCCCTCAGATCAGCTCATTATCTCAGTCAGAGACACGGTCCTGTCATCTTTATGGAGCCGTGGGCAGTCCACAGACTCACAGAGCACAGTAGATCATCCACAAGCACACACACAGAGGTTAGGCTAAGTGTCCCACGATACCCACGCGATACTATGGTATTTCGCCCGATGCTCCGAGAGCTCAGGTCAAATCTCATTTGACTGCTTAAACGACCATGTGTCCATCTAAATCATTTCTGAATCACTCAGTCAGTCAATAGCCTGTCATTAATGTTATGTCTATGTCAGCTGCCAATGCAGTATCCATGCTACAGTACATGTCTGAATCTATCCGGTGGATCTTCAGTGGTAAATGCATCCGTGTTAAGGCTACACCATGGCTTGGGGGCAATGGGCTAACTGTAGTGGCACTGAGAGCCAAACCCAGACCTGGAGGTCTACCTTGCAAAATGATTTTATCCCATTTGTAATCTAACATTCTAATTCAGCTAACTACGAGGCAGTTAAATATAAGAATCAGATGGGTGAGATTAAGAGTGGTATGAACCCCTGCAGGACGAAGGAATCTCCACGAATAGCTTTAAAGCCAATCAAAATCAAGCAGACAGGCCAAGGCTCAGCCAATAACCAATTATAAATTACTGCCTGATACAGGGCCAAACAACTGCACTTTAACACTACACTAATTTATAATGCACATAACATAAATTATAGTCCAATCTGTATAAATTATGATGGCTGTACTGAAATGGGAGCTGTATCAGATTTTTCATATGATATAACTCAATGCTCCAAGATCAGTGAGTCATCTTACAACATGGCTGTGAACACCTTTTGCCTGCTGGCGGTATTGTATGCTCTAACGGCATATGCCAACCCATAATAATTATCACTCCTGTTGTTTATTATAAATGGAATACACACTAGGTAATTACTGTATAAGAAAATCATGTTTGTGTAAATGTCTATATAAATTTAAAATGCTCCTTCTGACACAAAGATAGGAAACATGGGTGTATGTGATACACATATTGATGTATTTCCTATTTAAATATAATTCTAGGAATTACAGTTGATATATATAAGATGGACCAATGAAATGTCATGACACATATGTGTTCTCCTACAACAGAGCGATACAAGAATGTAGACAACATGCACTTGACTTACATTTTTATAAGTAAACTTGATTCATATTTATACGTCACATTAGATTATCTGCAAAGAACACTCCAGGTTTCTACAGCTTTTACATTTTCTATGCACTTTGAAGTCTCTCTCTCTCTCTCTCTCTCTCTTCCTCCCTCTCTGTCTGTGTCACACTCATGAGGAGACAGTTTGGTTAATACGCAGGACTCTTGCCTCTTTCCAAATGAACTGAAATATTGAGGTGTCTACACCCTCTTTCCTTCCCCTCCCCTATGAGATTCCCTCTCTTTTTCTTCTCTTCATTATCGTTTCTCTCATTCTCTGTTGCTCTATCACAGATTCCCTCCCTCCCTCCCTTCTTCTCCACTCCTCTGCATCATGTGACAGTCAGCTCCAGTTACCATGGTTACTGTTCCTTTCCTGGGGAATGCAATCGCTGATTTGATGCTTCCCCCCCTTCTCTCTCTCTGCTGCTCTCTCTCACCCTCCCCCCTCTCTCTCTTTCTCACCCTCCCCACCTCTCTCTCATCTCTCTCTCTCTTCTCTGCCTCCCATGGCAGCTGCTGAATTATTTAGTTGATGAAATATTTAACTGTTATTCTGTTTCCTACTGAACGCTCCAGTTGTGCCTTAATGGCTGTTGGTCCTTCAAACCCAGAGCTCCTCCGTTCCCCCCACGGTAGAGACACTAGCATCACATGGGTGTGAGTGTGTGTGTGTGTGTGGGGGGGGGTAGGACACACCCAGTTCCAATTGAGTTAACAGCCCAAAACAGGCAACATTAAGCAGAGACGATCCCTTGCAATTACGTCACCCACCCAGTGCAGCACCTTTTTTTCCGCCATGGAAAAAAAAAACAAAAAACAAAACAATTCATGCATGTGCTACCGATACAATCATTTTGAGATCCATTCTGTCTCGTCGTTCGTGATCAATAAAACAGACACGTCCCTCATCAGAAGAAAATGGGCCAGACTAACGGCATACTAGACGGAATTTTTTGGTCTCTGGACAAGAGAACACCGGGAGCCTGTGCGGCTCAGCCAATGTCAAGATGACTGCTTTCAGACTAGGGTATGAAAACCTCTTCTGAATGAAAGAGGGAGTGTCATCATCACTGAGATCGCAAAACACTACTCGTGGATGGGGACGGGCATTTTCCCTCTGCGTAAGCTCTTCTTCCCTTATCCAGCTCTCTCTCTCTCTTTTTATTGCTCTCTCTCTTCTGACTCATTCTGTGGGACCCCACTGAAGCCCAGAGAGAGAGAGAGAGAGAGAGAGAGAGTGAGAGAGAGAGAGCGAGGGAAATTGGGTCAGACAGCTAAAATCCCACCCATTCTCTCTCCCTACTGCTGAATATCAGAGTCAACATACCATGGTAAAACATGACAGCTTTAGATTTATAGAAAAATAATTACAATCAAATCTAAAACTCACCCTCACCCCTTCTGCTAGCAGCAATAACTTGATTACATGGGAAGTTGGGTGGGGGGGGGGGGGTTACGTGTTAAAAAACGAAAAGAGCTTGCCCTTATGCTTTGTCTTAAACAGTGACCCACAGATGTTTCCGTTGTTCTCCTCCTCTGTTTATGTTTTCAGCTTTCTCTCATCCCTATGATGCTTACAGAAACAAGAAGGACAGAGGAGAGTCTCTCTCTCTCTCTCTCTCTCTCCCTCTCTCTCTCTCTTTCTCTGTCCTGGGCCTGAGGGTTGGTTTTGTGGAGTCTGTTGAGACCTGGCATTTCCTGCATTGTGCCTGGCTCTGCATGGTTGGCCAGAGTGTGTTTCTCTCTCTCTTTATTTTTAGCAGCAGGAAACTCACCATGCAACCACCACAGCTTTAAGACACACAATACCCCATTTTACCTCGTTTGCCCCTGCCTCACCTTTTTAGAGAGCTCCTCTAGCAGTTTTAGACCAATACAGACAGGAGGTGGATCACAACATGACAGGAAACGAAAGCGCGAATGCGCAGATGTGCACTGAAGTCAATAATTACTAACTTGGGTGTGGCTCGTGTTAAAATATGCAAACTCAGAAACAGCACTGTATCAAATACTTAGAAGTCGTAATGGACACACCCAAGAGATTCATCTCATCTCATATCATTTTAGCATTTTAACATTGTGTGTCTTAATAACACACACTTGTAACTGACAAGAAGACATTTTTTTAAGTCATTCTTAGTGTCAACAAGTTATGGTTGAGCTGAAATCTTTCCCTATCCCCCCACCCACCCCCATCTGGGACTACCCACACCCCATCTTCCCTCTGCTTTCCTCTGAAGCGTCCCACTGCTGTTCTACCAGCACCCCTGGGGGCCAATGAGTAGTTGAAATCAAATTAAAGAGACTTGCGGATAACAAATAAGTGCAGACATGAGGACTGGTGCAGGCTGGGTAATTAGACGAGACTGGGCTGCTCAGTCAGGTGGAACCTGGGCGCAGGTGAAGCTGTTGCTGGAGAGCGCCGCCCTGCAGGTCTCCCGGGTAAAGGGCACGCAGAGGGACGGCCATTACAGGACGACATGGAATCCCACAATGCCTTAGTCACTCTCGCTGTCCCCAGACTCACAGAATCACAATACATTCTCTTTAATTCTTCAAACCAAAGACTAAAGAGCTTTTTTTCCTGAAGGATCATGTACAACACACATTGTCTTGAGAAAGACATGTGTGTTTCATGTAAAAAAGTCATCACTGTATTGGAGGAGGACAGACTTTGAAAACAGTGTTGGAAAAGTAAACATACTAACATTAGGGTTAGTTGGATATTGGATTTTCCACATGCTGTGTTTCCTTGGAAGCAGTTTCAGGTCAATTTGTACTTCATAAATCACAAATCCATTGATTAATCATCTAAGATTTGCTCCAGCTCAGAAGAGCTAGTTTACAAATGAGCTCTACACTACTCTTCTGACAACTACAACCATTAAAGCTCTGTCTGTGCCATTATTGTTGAGTTAGTGGAGAGAGGGAAGAGAGAAAGAGAGAGAGAAAGAGAGAGAGAGAAAGAAAGAAAGAAAGAAAGAAAGAAAGAAAGAGCAAGCTGAAGAAAAACACTTGAGCCCAGGATGCAGTGAGACGCCGTGCTTTTCCAAGTGGCCGATGAGCTGTGTCTCTGTGGCAACCAACAGTTTCCTAGCAGCGAAACACAGCTTATGGAAAAATGGATGAAAATCTACCCAGAGAGAGAGAGAGAGAAAGAGAGAGGGGGGGGGGGGGGGAGAGAGAGAGGCTACAACAGAACAGAAAAAAGCAACACTCAGACACTTTTGGCGAACAAGAAAAAAATCATATTTCCATTTTCACATGCAGACAAAGAAAGAAACTCTTATTTCCACAAGAAACACATTCACCACTGGAGCAAGAAGTGAACACTCACAAACGTACAAACCCAAAAGCTCAAAGACAGGTCCATACAGAGCCATACACACACAAACACACACCAATGCACAGACAAGTGCTGCTTATCTGCTGATAAAGAGGAGCTTGTTTTGCTGGTCTAAGAATAAACACGTCCAGGGTAAATACAGTCGTTTTACGGTGATGATACTAATGCACATAAAAGCCGTCGGATTTAATTATCTTATTTTCTTATTTGGACAGTTCATGTGAGAGTACAAGCTCCACCTCAACTGTAAAGATGATAAAACCACTATAAATAATCAAAGCCGACACACTGTCCTTTGGTTATTCAACCACTATAACACAAACCCACACGTTCTAACACACACACACACACAAACACATACTCACATGAACCAAAAGTCTCAGAGTGAATTAGTGTCTTGATTATGCTTGGTCTGAGTCTATGTGAGTGCATATGC